>NC_035434.2:24039628-24337034 GCF_002127325.2 Helianthus annuus | reverse complement strand
AAATATTGAACACGTGTATTACACGGCTTAAGTAAATATAATGTTATATACTTAATAGCAAAAAAAAAAAATATGTCTTTTAAAAACCATTTAGTGTTCGCTTTAAAGGTAATTTTGTACTTTATTTAGATAATCCGCTTGTAATTTTAGTCTTCTAAGTTATATACTATAAGTACTTGTACATGTGATTTGATACTTTATTAGTAATTATTGTTTATATCCAAATAATATATTTTATCTTAACAAATATATATGGTTAGGGTAAAATAAAAATTTCGATAAATTGTGAGAATTTAGAGAACTTGGCCTTACAAAAGGTTTTTTTGAATTTTTTTACAGGGGGTGTGAATGAGTGGTTAGAGACTCAGGACATTAAACTTTTTGATTTTGGATTCAAATGGTTAAAACCACTAAAACATAGGGACTCAAAAAGTAATTTACTATTAATTAAATTTGAAATTATACGTTTGATCTCTAAATATATTAAATAATATTATACTTATTATATTATTTGATACATTTATATTTGTTATAGATAATTATTAATTAAATTTGAATTTATACGTTTATCTCTAACTATATTAATTAATATTATATTATATTTTGTGTATAAAAATTAATATGTAATACTATTATTAAAAGGGAGGAGACACCAGAAGTTTAATATTTAAAACTCAATTTTATTAGGAAGTTGGACCATTTTTTAAGATGAAAACATATTGATAGTAACATAAATTTAAAATTGGAAGAAGATATTGAACACATGTATTACACGGCTTAAGTAAATATAATGTTATATACTTAATAGCAAAAAAAAAATATGTCTTTTAAAAACCATTTAGTGTTCGCTTTAAAGGTAATTTTGTACTTTATTTAGATAATCCGCTTGTAATTTTAGTCTTCTAAGTTATATACTATAAGTACTTGTACATGTGATTTGATATTTTATTAGTAATATATTTTATCTTAACAAATACATATGGTTAGGGTAAAATGAAAATTTCGACAAATTGTGAGAACTTAGAGAACGTGGCCTTACAAAAGGTTTTTTGAATTTTTTTACAGGGGGTGTGAATGAGCGGTTAGAGACTCAGGACGTTAAACTTCTTGATTTTGGATTCAAATGGTTAAAACCACTAAAACATAGGGACTCAAAAAGTAATTTACTATTAATTAAATTTGAAATTATACGTTTTATCTCTTATTATATTAAATAATATTATACTTATTATATTATTTGATACATTTATGTTTGTTATAGATAATTATTAATTAAATTTGAATTTATACGTTTATCTCTAACTATATTAATTAATATTATATTATATTTTGTGTATAAAAATTAATATGTAAATTATTATTAAAAGGGAGAAGGCACCAAAGAATGACACGTGTACAAAAAGATTTTTGTTTATTAGTATAGGAAGATTAAAATCTTTTAAGTACCCAAACACTTGAGCGTACTGTTTGTCACATAACACATTCAATCATTTGAAAAAATGTGTTTTTAATTTAAACAGAGTCAAAAAGGTGGAAAAGCACGCGAAAGCTTGTGAGAATAATCAGTATGCCTTTGTCCCCCTGACGTTTGACACGTTCGGCTCATTGGCGCCTGAGGCAGTTCGGTTCTTGTCTAGAGTGCAACGTGTGGTCCATAGCAACTTTTCGACCCCTCAGGGGCGGGGCTTCGTTTTTAGTAGATTAGGGTTTTCTATTCAGAAAGGGATGGTGGCGCAGTTTGTTGCTCGTCTACCTGCTATCCTTTTGTAATTTGCCCTGATGATTGGAATGAAATAAAAATGCTAATGTGAATTTTTTTTTTAAACAAATACAACTAATATAAAAAATATAATAAATTTATTTATATTGTAGTAAAGTTTTTAAATAAATCTTCAAACATATTTTTTGGGTTTAAGATATCTGATTGACAACTAGATTTAAATAGATAAAAAAAAAAGTCAAGATTGATGTGTGATTCATTTTTTATTTTTGTCCCTTACCAAGCAGTAGGTAACCTGTAGTTGAAAACGAAATTTCACTACCTTATTTTAGCCATTGACTTACTTGACCAGTGGTCTAAATTGTTTTTAAACTCTTTAAGAAAAAGATTTTATTTTATCAAACGTATCTCTCTATATACATAGGGGCATGTTTGCTAGAGAGCAAATTTTAAATACAGTGCTATAAAATCGTATGTGCACTTATACGTGGTGATTAGTGTAATAAGATTAGTGTAATAAGATAGAAGTGATTATGCAATACATAACCATGTTTATTATAGTTAAAAATAATAGATAACCATGTTAAAAATAATTAGTGTAATTATGCAATACATAACCTTGTTTATACATATGTCGATTATAGTTATACGGAATAGACAAACAAAGTGAATTCATGTGCTAATTTTTAAAGATGACTACGAGATTTATAGTAATACATTTTTTTTATATCGTATCGGATTAGCTCATAAACGATTTAGCCGGGTGTATTGGACAGTTCAACCGGGTGTACCAGGCGATTTAATTGGTTCTACTGGACATTACAACCTGTCAGTTTGAACCGGTTTTTAAAACATTTAGTTGATAAGTAGAAGGAAATTATCCTTATATTAAAAATGCAACGAATTGAACAGTAAACTTTATGTTGTATTAAAAATATTAAAAATGCAACGAATTAAACAGTAAACTTTATGTTGAATTAAAAATTAAAATCAAATAGTAAATCAGGGCAATAAGGTATCATATTTATCAAACCGGGTATATTTTCGGTATCGAATCGGTGTCGACTTTTGACATTCTTGGTATCGGTTTGGCACCAGTATTCAACGATTTTTACCCTCAAATACCGGTACCCACCGGCACCGTACCGGTACCGACCGACACCGAACCGTACCGTATCAGGTATATTCGGTACCGGTACCCACTTTTGGGGATTTTCGGTAACGGTATTTTCGGTACCGGTTGGTACCGAGCTCATTAATTCCTGTAGCAACGTAACAATGCAAGTAATTGCACCGGTTTAGATTATTTGTCATACACAATCCAATGAATGGTAACATCATCAAGGGGATGAGCAAATGGTATCGGGTACCGGTACTGGTATCAAATTTACCAAATCGGGTATATTTTCGGTATCGGTTCGGCACCGGTATTCACCGGTTTTTACCCTCAAATACCGGTACCGTACCAGTACCGACCGGGACCGAACCGTACCGTACCAAGTATAATCGGTACCGGTACCCACTTTTGGGGATTTTCGGTAATGGTATTTTCGGTACCAGTTGGTACCGAGCTCATCAAATCCTGTAGTAACGCAAGTAATTGCACCGTGTAGATTATTTTTCATACACACTGTAAGTAAACTGTATTTCGTTTGATTGAGGTTTTATATACACAACAATTTATTTTGTTTTTTTCCTATAATGAATGAATTGTAGCATGTAAAATTAACTTGGATATTTAGATGATTGATTAGCAAATCGTATCAAATCCTGTAATCAACCCGGTATCGTATAGGTACCAAATTTACTATACCAATCATTTTCGGTACAAATTTGGTACCCACCTTTTGGCGTTTTCAGAATCGTTACTTTCTGTTCGACACTGGTCTAGCACCATACCTGTATTTACTGATTTTTAACTTCAAATACCATATCATACCATATCGTATCGTACCGAACATTTTCGGTGCAGGTACCTAATTTCGATAATTTTCCGGATCGGTACTCTCGGTGCCGTTACCGGTACCGAGTTCATCCATATTTTAACATGTTAGCACCCTAATAACTAAACTGAAAACAACTGAATTTCCAACGTGTAGAACATGTGGGGTCCTATTATTATATATTAGTTTATTTAAATTCGTTTTTTTTTGGGACAGAGTGACTATCGTTACCACGTCATTGTTATTTATGTTTTGATTTTCGGTATCTGCTTGCCATTGCCAATATACGTTTTGCAGACATTAGGTCGCCGCCGCAACGCGCGAGCGAAAAATCAAGTAGTTAATATTAATAAGATTACAACATACAACTTTTTGTGTATGTGTGGATGACTTAAGAACATTTACTTTATTTTATAGAACAAGACAAATTCATGAATTTTTTTTTATCGTTGTCACTGTGCTTCGGTTTTCAGACATTCAAGAAGTTTTTTCTTTTCACCAGGCTCAATCACCAAAATTCATAAAGAAAAAAAATCAAACATAATTTACACTTTAGGATCAATAAATACAATGGTAATTACATAAACAATTTCTCAGTTAAACTTATTATAGTAAACTATTAAAATGGTCTCTAAGGTTTGATCACTTTTGGCACATTAGTTCAAAATTCAAATCTTTTGAGTCTGAGTCCCTGTGGTTTCAGTTTTGTTATCATTTTCATCCAAAAGCAAAATTTGGTCAGTTTTTTCAGTTAACATCTAGTTTTTTTTTTGTCTTTTTCCTCCTTTTTAATAAAGGGTAAAATGGTCTTTTAACGTTTTATTATAACAAATTAAAAAAATCTGACCATTTTGCCCTTCATTAAAAGGGTGGAAAACGACAAAAAAGCTGGATGTTAACCGAAAAATCTGACCAGATTTTGCTTTTGAATGAATATGGCAACAAAATTGAAACCACAGGAACCCAGATTCAACAGATTTAAGTTTTGGATTAAAATGACAAAAGTGACCAAACATCAGAGACCATTTTCACGGTTTATACTCTATTATAAAAGACTCACAACTTCAAAATCCACATACTTCTCATTCTTTTGGCTTAAATGGTTAATTAAGTTCACTTTACACAATTGAGTCTAAATTTTAAAGACCCGTTAAACCTTAAATTCATCAAAATTAAATCGTGAACCACACAATATAATCTTGTAGCTACTAATTTACTTCAATGTATATACTTTACTCGGTTTCTCACACGAGTTGTTCCAACTTTGGATTTAAGTTTTAAGTAGACCTTGTTAGGTTTGTTATCTTATTATATTATATTAAATTTAAATTTAAATCAAATAAATTGATAAATAATTTAATATTATTTATTTGATTAAAAAAGAGGGTTTGCGTGATGAGGAAGGGTGTGGGAGAGGAAAATAGAAGTGGCGTATGTGTGGAGAGGAATCAAGAGAGCACGTGAGAAGAATGATGGAAAGTGGTATCAAGTTTTTAAATAAAACATAAATATTAATATATTATTTAAACTGTTTTATAATCGGAACAAAATAAAAAAATAAATATATTGTTTTTCACTCAGAACACATTAACACCACCATAGGATGGTTCTCTTAGAAAAAAAAAACGGTTTTTCCTTGTGCAAACGCGGGAAAGCAAGACTATCTGATAAGCGTTCACATATGATTTTTTTGATTTAATATATATATATATAGGTTGTGTTTACATTGGTTCTCGTGGTTCTCGCAATAAAGGTGGTTCTCGCATGAACCTTACCCTATATATATATATATATATATATATATATATATATATATATATATATATATATATATATATATATATATATATATATATATATATATATATATATATATATATATATATATATATATAGGGAGCCGCTAGAATGAAAACCACCCCGAGTTGTAAGAACCGCGAGAACTACACCCCACGGGTGGGCGTTCACCATGATTTTTTTTTACAACTAGGTGTGTGTATTATAAACACAGCCGTAAAAAAAAAATTTTAAACGCCGCGGCCGAGGGGGTAGTTTTTTACACCACAAGTTTGGTGAAAAAAAAAAAGAAAAAAGAAAAAAAATTAAAAACACCAAACTTGTGGTGTAAAAAACTACCCTCTCGGCCGCGGCGTTTAAATTTTTTTTTACGGTTGTGTTTATAATACACACATCTAATTGTAAAAAAAAATCATGGTGAACGCCCACCCGTGGGGTGTAGTTCTCGCGATTCTTACAACTCGAGGTGGTTCTCATTCTAGTAGCCCCCTATATATATATATATATATATATATATATATATATATATATATATATATATATATATATATATATATATATATATATATATATAGGGGTGGGTTTAAATGAGAACGCTAAATATTGTGAGAACCGTAAGAACAAATAAAAAACCATAAGAACTTGGTCAAAAACAATTAAAATTCAAATTTTTTTTTCTACACTTATCATTATTATTCGAATACAATGTTAGAAATTCAATTTACACGTTTAAATTTACATGAATTCGTAAATAAAGAAAATTTACACATGTGTAAGTTTGCCATTTACACATGTGTAAATCTGTTATATTTACACATGTGTAAAAAAAATCTAAAAAGAGATTTTGAAAGGAGAAATGAATTATTTGATGTTATAAATTCTTGTTTTGATGATGTATCTTAATTACAATGAGGTTTGTATTTAAAAAATTGGTTTTGATTGCTTTTTTCATTCGTTTTCACAGTTCTCGCAATATTTAGCGGTTCTCAATATATATATATATATATGTATATATATATATATATATATATATATATATATATATATATGTAGAGGTTCCTGTAAAAAAAAGTTTTTTTATGAGAAATGTATGAAAGAATCTACATCATTATATCTTTAATCTAATGGTTGAGATCATAATGACAAAATTGTAAATAATGTTTACTATTAAAACTATGGGGTATAGGGCGAGGGTTTGGGCGTGGGTTGGAGAGAAACCCCCAAGTCACCACCCCGGGTGGGCTTGGGTTTGGGCGTGGCCCCTTGGGCGGGAGTTTAAGGCCGGGCGTGGGGCATGCTAGCGATCCTATGTGGCCGGCTCTTATTGGCTTGTTGGCTAGGGCATAGCGGACCATTTTAAATTTAAAAAAAATGATGTGGCTTGGCCACGCCAGCCCAGCCACCCCCACCATACCCCTATGAAACTTGGGTTTGTGTATTGAGTGCCCCATATCCACGTGTCAACCCATGCCTCAAACCCCCGCCCCACCATACCCCACGGTGTAAACATATTAATTTTCTAGATTAATGGTATATAGGTAAATTTACCATTTTTAAATTAAGAAAGTAACATTAATGCACATGCAACTTCCCCTCGTCTTTTTTAAACGTCAATAACTTTTTATACGTAACTTTTAAAAAAAAATATACCATAATAACGAGCGTTTTTTTATCTTTAATATGAGTACCATATTGCTATACTTATATAGAGAAAAAATATGTTTCGATCAGATGTTTAGTCCATGATGTTTTGTCTATGTTCATACAGTGGTGTTTTAATTGTATGTGATTCAAAGCGTGGTGTTTCAAACACATACTGGAAAGCGTGGTGTTTTTTATCTACTGGAATGTAGGTTTTAAAACACCATGGTGTTTTAACATATGGAATCTGGAACATCTACTAGCATGCAGATGTAAAACACCATGCATTTAGGTTTAAAACACCATGTACAATAACCATACTATGAACATTATACTAAGAACATATTCTGGAAATGGAGGTAATGTCTTTAATAGTGTTATATACTTATTAAATGGTGTTAATACTTATTGAATGATGTTATAGAATTATTGAATGGTGTTATATACTTATTGAATGGTATTATATAATTATTGAATGGTGTTATATATGTGCTGAATGGTGATTTTGCAGTGTTATTTGTAGTGTTTTTATAGAGATCTTTAAAATGGTGCTATATACTTATTGAATGGTGTTATATATTTATTGAATGGTGTTACATACGTGCTGAATAGTGGTTACAGTGTTATTCGTAGTTGTTAGGGATGGATTTTCACAGATGGATCATGGATCCTTAAGTGCAGCCAGGATCACGGATCCTCACTTCAGTTTGAATTAAGGATCCTCAGAAGACGTTGCAGGAATAAGGATCCGGGATCCTCATTATTATCCTTATACTAACAATTGTTTCCATTATATTTGAACTTGTTTTGTAGGAGTATTCGACTGGGACTTGGTCTTGCTGAGATTCCAGGGGAATATGCCTTATAATTCTACACGTGCATGGCCTTTGTAACCGTTGTGGAGACCGTGGGAAGCTAGCACCTTTTTCGGATTGTTAGTTTGTTAGCTTATTTCTATTTTTAAATGGGGATAACAAGCTTAATTAGATAAAACAGTCAGCAAACACGCACTACTCTCGAGAACTCTCTGCAAGTTATTGGCGATTATACACCTTTTGCACACTAGTGATCCTTGTACCAAGCTTGTTATCCTGATTTGTAAACATTGTTTGTTTAATACACTTGGTGATCGGTAGTTTTCATTGTTAGGGGAAGATTTTCCAATGATCAGTGATCCTCAACTACTGTCAGGCTTAGTGATCCTCAATTCTGTTGAATTAGTGATCCTCAGAGGTTATTGTGGGATCAGGATCATGGATCATTATAGTGATCCTTACACTAACGATTGCCTGCTTTGTATATGATCTTGTTTTGCAGGAGTACGAGCTTGGACTTGGTCTTGGCGATATTCCTGGAGCATATTCCATACTTATTCCGCACGTGCTTAACTAAAGTGGACGTTATGGAGTTCGTGGAGGACTTGCACAAAATGCGGGATGTTTGTTAGCTTAGATATTTTCCATTTTTAAAGGGGATAGCGAGCTAAATAGAAACACTTGGCTATTTTTAGCTTGACACACACACTCGCAACTGCTCTCACCAGCTCTTGACAATTCACTTGGCGATTACATACTTTTTTGCACATTACACTATAGTGATCCTTGTAATTAGCTCGCTATCATCCGAAGTTGTAATACATTTTCTTGTTTAATCTGAGTTGGTGATCGGTAGTTTCCATCACCCGAGGTTTTTTTATGCCGGAGATCAACTCTTGATCAAGGGCTTTTTCCTCGTATAAATTTCCGTGTCACTTGTTCATAACATTTCAGAGTGATCCTTAATATTGTTCATTGATTCAAGCATCACACCTCACACATAAAGATTTGGTTGCATTATCTTTGCTTGATTTTTGACCAAAACAGTTTGACGCCCACCGTGGGGCAATTGGTGCTTCATTCCTACATAATCCTCGTTTTTGTGATCATTTCGGTTTGTTACAACCAAGCAGATGGCTTCTTCAGCGAAGAACACTTCAAGTGCAATGTCTGCGGTCAATTCATCCCAGGGCGTTCCACCTTTGCCTCCACCACCTTCTGGATCCCAGAAGAATGCTGAAAAGAATCTGACTCCTATTTTCTCAAAACCTCCAACTTCTTCTGCATCTTATACTCCTACTACTAGTGACTGTTTTGGTCAAAAATCAAGCAATGATAATGCAACCAAACTTTCGGTTGTGAGGTATGATGCTTGATAAGGATCACTCGGAAATGTAATGAACAAGTGACACAAAGATTTATACGAGGAAAAAGCCCTTGATCAATGAATGATCTCCGGCATAAAAAACCTCGGGTGATGGAAACTACCGATCACCAACTCAGATTAAACGAGAAATGTATTACAACTTCGGATGATAGCGAGCTAATTACAAGGATCACTATAGTGTAATGTGCACAAAGGTGTGTAATCACCAAGTGAATTGTCAAGAGCTGGTGAGAGCAGTTACGAGTGTGTGTGTTAAGCTAAAAATAGCCAAGTGTTTCTATTTAGCTCGCTATCCCCTTTAAAAATGGAAAATATCTAAGCTAACAAACATTCCGCATTTGGTGCAAGTCCCCCACGACCTCCATAACGTCCATTTTAGCCATGCACGTGCGGAATAAATATGGAATATGCTCCAAGAATATCGCCAAGACCAAGTCCAAGCTCGTACTCCTGCAAAACAACATCATATTCAAAGTATACAATCGTTAGTATAAGGATCCTTACGATGATCCATGATCCTAATCCTGCAATACTTCTGAGGATCACTAACTCAAACAGAAGTGAGGATCACTAAACCCAACAGTAATTGAGGATCACTGATCATTGGAAAATCCTCCCCTAACAATTGCCCCCAAAATATAAGGAGTAATAATGTAGATAACGAGTTATATTTTCTGTTCTTATCCTCAACGAATCAGTCGGATAACTAGCCGTTATAAGCGGACTAGCCGTTAACATCCTGACGTCACTGAAGTGACTATCCTGCAAAATCATCATTATAAATTGAAGTTAGAGATAAGGGTTAGAGAGCATTTAAATTCGTACGTTTCCTCTTTAAATCCTCATTCAAAGACTTGATCAGGTATATCTCTTTCCTTTCTCTCTTCATCTTCTCACTCTGTTTCTCTTCTTCACCACCGTCATAATCAAGATGATGCTGAGATCCTCACCGGCTAAGGATCACAAGAAGGACAGCCCCTTGAAAAGCCAAGGGATCATAAAATATTCTGCAAAAGAACGTTGCTGCTTCACCGATCCATAGATAGACAGAATCCGCCATTGTTTTCCGGCGAATACCATTTTCAAACCATTTGATCCTACCGTTATGAGTGATTTCGTGTCTTAGACTTAGGTAGCTTCCCCGGTCACCCCATTCACAATAGGATACACATACCCTTTTCCAGATTTCACCCAATCCTTCTTCTCTCTCACTGGCATCTCTTACATCCAAGCGATGCCTTTGATATGGAGGGTCTTGATCACCCTTGAAAGGATCATAGAGCACCAAGATATTGATCTGGGAATATCAGAGCTCGCAGAGATGTACGGCCTTGTAAGCCATGGGTCTCACCGGTATCTACTCAAACATAAACCTGGTGAAGAACATCCCATCTTCAAAGCCACTAAGAATGACACCAACTGGAAACGGCGATTCTTCTTTGTCAGAAGGGATTCTATCCCTGATGGAAAGGATCTGCCTAGAAAATGGACCACTCATGGCAGGATAGAGGATCCTTAGAAGGATCACCGAATGAGTTTGCTTCTGATCAGGATCACTATCATATTTCCATTTCTTTTGTGCAGCTATTTCTGTTTCACATATCATCAAAACACCTGCAACAAAGGAAAGGCTTGCCGCTTTCCAGAGACTTGATCCTGCAAAAAGATCATTTAAAACAAACACCCAGGATTCTCAAGAGGTATCCTCAGGTTCTGTCACCATGTCAAGTAAGTATCCATGTTTATATGTAATTAAATGCTTAAATTAAAATGAAATAAGGATACTTATCTGTTTTGAATGTGTAGGTGCTGGAAAATCTTCAAGATCTGCCTCCAAATTCAGTGTCACTGACCTTGACACTGTCCGATCCTCAAAGAAGAAGCTTGCTGCCAGTCCAACTGTCATGATCCCCAAGGCAACCACTTCTAAAGGCAAGGGTGGCAAGAAAAGGAAGACCTCTGAGGCTGACAATCTACAAGGCTTGCCTCTGATCCGCCATCAGTTCCTTGGGTACTTTTCTGATTTAAGGAATACTGACTTAGCTTAAATATCCTGCTCACTTGAGGATCACGTGATCCTGAACTTTGCACTGTCTTCTTTGCAGAAATTTGCTGAAATCGAGGACTATGTTGGGAACGTTGAAGAGCTGGAAGGGAAATACTCGGACCTCCAACAAGTATCAGTGCTCAAGGATCACAAGATTGCTTCTCTTGAAAAGGACCTCAATGATGCCAAAACCCAGACGGCTAAAGTTCTGATCAACACGAACTATGAGAAGCACGAGCTCATGGAGGGTGCTAAAGTGTTCGCTGCCATTGCCATGTACAAGACCAAGCTGCAGATGGCCCAAGAAGCTCAGGATCCTGATTTTGACAGGAGCAACTGGGACATTGAGGGCTGGAAGGCTAGGCTGGCTGAGCTGGAGGATGAAGAGGAGGCTGAAGAGGTTCTGGCAATCGAGAGTGACAAGGATCAGGCCGGTGGAGAGGCAAGTGGAGCTGGAGATGGTGATGCAGCGAAGGTGTAAGCTGCAAGGATGGGCGATGATGGACACTTCTAGACATAGCCGGAGCCCATTTTTAAGTTTAGTTGTTTGGTTATGATGTTTTTTTTGAACAATGATGGGTTGTAATAACTTTAGACAATAGTTTCTAGGGTGAAGGATCATGGATCCTTGAACAATAGGCAAGATAATGGGTGGTGGATGGATCCTCTGTTTGGGGGATAAAGCCACTCGTTATCCTTCCGTCTTTTATTTCCTGCACTACAAAGACCCGTAAACAATGGACACCCTTTGCCAACCCATGTGGACGGGCCACTTTTTGCTGGTAGAAACGTGGGTTGGCAATTTTGACAACCTTAAAGGGTTTAATGTTTCGTGAATAAAATAACTTTAACTTTTTGGCTATCTCCCGTGTTGCTATCCTTGTTAGTACTTTACTTTTCAATTGTTGCGATATTCATTTTGTTTAAACTTATCAAGTAAAGAAAAAAACTTAATAAATATCCTCAAAAAGTTTAGGATATGATCAAGGATCACATATCCTATAGTCGACAAGTTCCGAAAAGTAGTATATTTTAAGGATCATAAGTTCAGTTGTCAAAGTATAAGGGTTACTCAAATGAATAATGATTAAAATCAAAATAGTTAAGGATCATACCTGAAAATCCAAGTTAGGATCCTAACCTTTAACATTATAATCAGGATAACCAAAAGACAAACCTTAGTGGAAGGTAAGGATCAAGGGTCCTTGGTCGTTTGTCTCCAAAAACCTGAAATAGGATACAACTTGGGACTAAGCCAATATAAGATAAGAGTTAGTAACTGGGGACAAGCCCAACAATTCTGGGGACAAGCCCAATATACTGGGGACAAGCCCAAAGGATAACTGGGGACAAGCCCAAAGGATCGTGTGTAAACTGGAGTATGGCCCTCACTGGCGACTATCCAAACTTAGTTACATGAAAATGCCAAAACCTTAGCTAACGTGAAAACGTTAGAAACCTTAGGAACGGATGTATGGTACATCTACCTTTATACGTAGGATCCCGGATACAGCCAGTACAATGAAATTGTCAGCCTCTAAAGCGAGTACTGGTCCCATTGCCATGAACTGTACCAGGATCATCGTGCGCTACTGGCGATACTGGGGACAGGCCCAAACTGGGGACTCGCCTAAAAAACTGGGGTCAAGTCCAAATAACTGGATACTTCTATGGATAATCAGTCCTTTGTTAAGGATACCTGAACCTTCAAAACTCAGAATCAAGTGAAAGGAGGATAAAGGATGCAGGATCCTTATCCTTATATAAGAGAATAAAAGAATGAAATAGTTTGAGATTAGAATGTTACCAAAATGAGGATCATCTGTTCTGTAAGGATCCTCCAAGGATACTTGTCATGTGAGGATCATGGATCCTTGTCACATGAAGTATTTCTTCAAATGGACAGCATTCCAAGCTCTTGGTAGCAAATCACCTTCCATTGTTAGCAATCGATATGCCCCCTTTCCTGCTTCAGCTTCAATCAAATAAGGGCCTTCCCATTTTGGTGCCAACTTTCCATCAGTAGGATTGGTGGTATTCTGAAATGCTTTCCTTAATACCATATCACCAACTTGGAATTTCCTGATCCTGACATTTTTGTTGTAAGCTCCAGCCATCCTTTGTTGATAACTGGCCATCCTTATCCTTGCCAAATCCCTGAGTTCTTCTATAGTATCCAAGTCTTGAACCAAGTTTTCAGCATTTTCTTCAGGATCACGAATGCTTGTTCTTGCAGTTGGAACCACCATCTCTGTAGGGATCACTGATTCTGCCCCAAATACCAAAGAAAATGGAGTTTGGCCAGTAGCATTCTTGGGAGTTGTCCTATCGGCCTAAAGCGCATAAGGTAGTTCTTCTGCCCATTTTCCTTTCTTGGATCCAAGCTTCTTTTTCAAGTTGTTGATGATGATCTTGTTGGATGATTCTGCCTGACCATTAGCTTGTGGGTGGACTGGTGTTGATGTTATCATCTTAATCCCCCAGCTGTCACAAAAGTTAGTAGTTCTATTCCCAATAAATTGGGATCCATTATCACATACAATTTCAGAAGGGATACCAAATCTAGTAATAATGTTTCTTTTAATAAAGGATATCACTTCTTTCTCTCTGATTTGAGCAAAGGCTTCAGCCTCTATCCACTTGGAGAAGTAATCAGTCATAGCAAGTGTTAGGGCTGGATTTTTATTATGCATGATCCATATACGTGATCCTAACCAGTGATCCTTGTTTCTTTGGCAGACAGTGATCCTCAGCAGAACTTCAGGATCAGGATCATGGGACATTATAGTGATCCTCATGTTAACGGCCACTTCCGCTCAATATAATATTGTTTTGCAGGAACATCTAGCAGGATACGCTCTAGGCATCATGATCCAGGGACGCGTCTTCACAATTATGGCAAGAGCTTAATTGAAGAAAGACGTTGCACAGGATATGGAAACATGGCTTGATTCATGGGCAGCAATTTAGGCTAGATTGTCTTTATTTCTAAAGGGGTAATGAGCTGATAATTAGTCATTTTACCTAAAATAAGTCACCTACACTTGTATAAATACCCCTCTTCCTCATTCGGAAGAACACACATGACACACACGACATACAACGCAACTCTCACACACTTAGACACCAAAAGCAATAGTGATCCTTGTACTCAGCTCATTATCATCCAAAGTTGTAATCATATTTTTGTTATATTGAAGTTGGTGATCGGTAGTTGCCATCACCCGAGGTTTTTTATGCCGGAGATCATTCATTGATCAAGGGCTTTTTCCTCGTATAAATCATTGTGTCTTTGCATCTTTTATCACAGAAGTGATCCTTTACTTTCATAATTAACCAAGCATCATACCCCGTTTACATAAAGTTTGGTTATATTATCCTTGTGCGATTTTTGACCAAAACAGTTTGGCGCCCACCGTGGGGCAATTGGTGCTTCATTCATAAGAAAATCTTTTTGTTCGAAATCATTTCAAAGAGTTACATGGCTTCATCATTGAAGAACACGTCCATGGCGATGTCTGCAGTCACCTCATCACAAATCACCTTGCCTCCTCCACCGGCAGGATCTCAGAAAAATACTGAGAAGAGATCAACTCCCACTTTCTCTAAACCACTATCTTCTTCTGCTATGAATTCTTCTATTCCCAGTACTAGTGATGTATTTGCTTTAATTTTGCAGATGAAGGATCGTATGCAGCGGCAGGATGAGACTAATGACAGGATCCTCAGGGAAATTGGAGACCTCAAAAGACAAAAGAAAGCGGCAGAGGATCACTCCCCACTGATGCCCAAATCCTTGAGCTTCGATACTCCAATGATCACTTCCCAGCCATCAGGGATCCCGGACGTGCAAATCATAGGGGAGTCAAGAGGATCACATCTCAACTCGGCAGCAATGACTCAGACATCAGGCTCACATTTTCAGCCAATAGGATCCTATCCTCAGTACATGGGATCCTTCATGAATTCAGGAGCCTGTCCGGGGGCACAGCAGTTTCAAGGATCCTACTTTGTTCCAGGATCATTCCAGGGCCAAGGATCCTCCTTTGTTCCAGGATTATCCCAGGTTCAAGGTTCCTCCTTTGTTCCAGGATTATCCCAGGTTCAAGGATCCTCCTTTGTTCCAGGATCGTCCCAGGTTCAAGGATCCTCCTTCGTTCCCGGATCATCCCAGACACCAGGATCCCTCCAGATACCAGGATCCCTAAAAAGTTTGCAAACAGGAAGTCTAGATGTCCATCAAGGGGACTTCATTCCAATGCAGACCATTGCTTCCACTGGTCCCTCCGTTGTTCCAGAACCCCAGCAATATGGATTCCCTAACTTGAACCCAATGGGAGGTAACACTTTAAACAATTATCCTACCACTAACCATGGATTCATGCAGGATACAGGTACCAATCATGCTATGGCCAGGGAGTTGCAGAAGCTAAAAGATATGATCTCAAGTGTTCCAGGGGTAGTCAAGCCTATCCCAGAGATTGCAGATGGAAGCCACAAGGTATCCCGTTTTGCACCACCAATTTGTGATGCAGAGGTACCCAAAAGGTTCCATATCCCAACCATGAAGTTGTATGATGGCACAACGGATCCTGAGGAGCATATAGCACAATACAGGGAGAGGATGGAGATCAATCCTATCCCAGAAAAATTGAAGGAAGCATGCCTATGTAAAGGATTTGGATCCACTCTTACTAGATCAGCTCTTAAGTGGCTGCTAAGTCTTCCCCCTTACTCTATTACTTCATTTGCCAATTTAGTTAATTTATTCAATAACCAATTCTCTTGTAGTAGAAAATTTGAAAAATTAACTAGTGATTTGTACAGGATAACTCAAAATCATAATGAATCATTAAGGGATTATATAACTAAATTTAGTAAAGAATCCTTGGACATTCCCAACTTGGATATGGCTACGGCTGTTGAAGCCTTCAAAATGGGACTGCTTAAGGATTCATTATTCTATGATGATCTTGTTATGACACCATGCAGGAATTTAGATGAAGTAAGAACTCGAGCACTCAGGTTTATCCGGCTAGAGGATGACAAGAGGACCCAAGAGAGACAAGTAGGATCCTCAAAACAAGATAAGCAAGGATCCTCCTTCAAAAGCAACAAGTTCAAATCCTACCATAGAAATGAGAACAAGAATGTGCATGCTGTTGACCAAGAAGAGGATGATGAAGAATATCCTCCAATCTCAGAATATTGTTTTTCCGTTGATAATCATGAACTAATCCTTGCAATGCAGAATCTAGGTGAAAAAGCTAGGTGGCCCAGGAAGAATGATAAACCATCCGGGACTAAAGACAAGTCAAAATGGTGTGCATACCATGAGGATATCGGGCATCTAACTGAAGATTGCATAGCCTTAAGAAAAGAAATCGGATACCTGCTAAGCAAGGGGCATCTAAAAGAGTTATTGGGGAGAAAAAAGCAAAGGACCCAGGATCCTGAAAGGATCCCCGAAAAAGCTCCAGCACCTCCGGCAAATGCACAAGTGATCAACTTTATATCCGGAGGATCAGACATCTGTGGTACATCCTTCTCGGCGGCCAAAAGACATGCAAAAGAATCAAAAATGGATAATGGAGAAAGGCCTATTAGAACACCAAGTGTCTCAGAAGGGAAGATGATAACATTTGACGAGGATGATCGCATCAACATTCAGGATCCTCACCATGATAGTTTAGTTATCACTCTCTTTATCTCTAACCATTTTGTCCGCAGGATCCTTATTGATGGAGGGAGCTCAGTGAACATTATCCAGCTTGATGTCCTGAAGAAGATGGGAATCCCAGAATCAGACATCACACCAAGATCCTCCGTGCTTGTAGGATTCAGTGGGGAGACGAAGAAAACTCTGGGGGACATCAAACTCCCAATCTACGTGGAAGGATTACATAATTACCAAAAATTTTGTGTTATTGACTGTTTATCTTGTTGCAACGTTATCCTTGGCAGGCCTTGGATACATGATATGAAAGCAGTCCCATCTACCTACCATCAATGTGTGAAGCTCCCTAGCCCATGGGGAATAATCAAGATCGATAGTGACCAGCAGGAGGCTAAGGATTGTTATACCTCATCTATGAAGCCAACCTCGAAGCCAAGGGAGCAATAGCAATTACAGTATCCTCCAAGGAATGTCTTGGAGGCAAGGGAACAAGATGTAGATGAAATCCTCTTGGATCCTAGTGATCCTGAATCAAGAATCTATATCGGATCAGGGATCCTTGGCAAGATGAAAGAAGACATGATATCCTTCCTCAAAAGAAGAAAATCTACCTTTGCTTGGAAACATGAAGACATGACAGGTATATCTAAGGATATTATTACTCACAAACTTGGCATTGACAGGTCTATCAAACCAATCC
Organism: Helianthus annuus; assembly: GCF_002127325.2. Classification (NCBI taxonomy): domain Eukaryota; kingdom Viridiplantae; phylum Streptophyta; class Magnoliopsida; order Asterales; family Asteraceae; genus Helianthus; species Helianthus annuus. The sequence goes on along the minus strand of NC_035434.2, from coordinate 24,319,307 downwards.
ATCAAAAAAGGAGGAAGTTTGCACCAGAAAGGAATGCCATTATCCAAGAAGAAGTAGAGAGACTACTTCGAGCAGGTACAACATATCAAAGGCTGGTAAATATGATGTTCAAAGATCAAATCGGAAAAACTATGGAGGTGTACATAGATGATATGGTGGTCAAGTCAAAGAAAGCTGAGGATCACCTAAGGGACTTGGAAGAAGCATTCGATATCCTTGATAATTACAACATGAAACTTAATCCTTCAAAATGCCATTTTGGTGTTAAGGCAGGAAAGTTCTTAGGATACATGGTAACCCAGAGGGGCATTGAAGCAAGCCCGGAACAAATCAAAGCATTAATAAATATCAAATCTCCTGCCAATGCCAAGGATGTTCAAAGACTGACAGGCAGGATAGCAGCTTTGAACAGGTTCATATCGAAATCCTCAGAAAAATGCAAAGAATTCTACGATATCCTAAGGAAGAATAAGAAGTTTGAATAGACTGAGAAACATGAGAACGCTTTACAAGCCCTTAAAGAATATATGTCCTCAGCACCAGCATTAGCAAAACCGGAAAAAGGAGATGTGTTATCCTTATACCTGGCGGTATCCTCAACCGCTGTAAGTGCAGTCCTTGTCAAGGATCATGAAGGTACACAATATCCTATCTACTATGTAAGTAAAAGTTTGCTTGATGCAGAATCCAGGTACTCACACCTCGAAAAACTTATTCTTACATTAATCATGGCATCCACTAAGTTAAGGCATTATTTTGAAACCCATACTATTGTTGTTAAAACTAATTTTCCAATTAAGAATGTCCTCAGGAAACCGGAGATGTCAGGGAGGATGGCTAAGTGGGCAGTGAAGCTTAGTGCCCATGATATAAGATATGAACCAAGAACAGCCATTAAATCACAAGCACTAGCCGACTTTGTGGCTGATTTCAGTAGTGATCTACAAAAAGAAGCGGAATTGGAGGTCCAGCAGCTGGATGAGACCAAGGATCCTTGGATACTACACACTGACGGATCCTCAAATATCAAAGGCACAGGACTAGGGATCCTACTAAAATCGCCACAGGAGGACATACTACCCCACTCCATAGCCTGTGAGTTCCAAGCAACTAACAATGAGGCTGAATATGAAGCCTTAATTGCTGGCTTACAAATTGCTAAGGATATGGGGGTAAAGTATCTTAAAGTATATATAGACTCATTATTGATCACTAATCACTTTAACGGATCCTATGCTATTAAAGGTGAAAAACTAACCAAATATTTAGAGATAGTCAAAGAATTGGCACTCTCTTTTGTTTCTTTCAGCTTGACACAGGTACCAAGGGAGGAGAACACAGGGGCTGATGCACTGGCCAACCTAGGATCATCCTTGAAGATTCCAGAAGATATAAGTATCCCTATCATCCATATCCTGGCTCCTGCTATTGAAAATCAAGTGGCCATGGAAATAGAAGAGGATATTGCAGTAATCCCTAATGAAGAAGCTCAATCTTATTCAGGATCATGGATCCCACCAATCATGAAATACTTGCAAAACGGAGAGATTCCAATGGGAGAAAATCCTAGAGCTTTCAGGATCAAGGTATCTCAATTTACAATCTTGAATAATGTGCTATATAAACGATCCCTTGCAGGACCATATTTAAGATGTATTGAGGATCCTGAAATTGAAGAAGTGTTGAGAGACTTCCATGAAGGAGATTGTGGAAACCACACTGGGGGCAGGGCATTATTCTCAAGGATCCTTAGAACAGGATACTACTGGCCAACCATGAAAAGGGATGCTGTAGAGTATGCTAAGAAATGTGATCCTTGCCAAAGGCATAGCAATATCCTCCATCAGCCAGCTGAATTTTTACACCCAATACCATCCTCTTGGCCATTCATGAGATGGGGAATGGATATAGTTGGCAAGCTCCCTAAAGCACCTGGTGGAAAAGTATTTATGCTTGCCATGACTGACTATTTTTCCAAGTGGATAGAAGCTGAAGCCTTCGCTCAAGTCAGAGAAAAGGAAGTCATATCCTTCATTAAAAGAAACATTATAACTAGATTTGGCATTCCCTCTGAAATTATATGTGATAATGGCTCCCAATTCATTGGAAGCAGAACCACTAACTTTTGTGACAGTTAGGGAATCAAGATGATAACATCAACACCAGTTCATCCACAAGCCAATGGTCAAGCAGAATCATCCAACAAGATCATCATCAACAATCTGAAGAAGAAGCTAGGATCCAAGAAAGGAAAATGGGCAGAGGAGTTACCTTATGTGCTATGGACTGATAGGACAACTCCCAAGAATGCCACTGGTCAAACACCTTTCTCTTTAGTATTTGGGGCAGAAGCAGTGATCCCAACAGAGATGGTGATCCCAACTGCTAGAACAATTGCTCGTGATCCTGAAGAAAATGCTGCAATCCTAGCTCAGGATTTGGATACTATTGAGGAAATCAGGGATCTAGCTAGAATAAGGATGGCAAGCTACCAACAAAGAATGGCTGGTACCTACAACAAAAATGTCAGGATAAGGAAGTTCCAAGTCGGAGATATGGTGTTGAGAAAAGCATTTCAAAATACTATCAATCCTGCTGACGGGAAGCTAGCACCAAAATGGGAAGGTCCCTACTTGATTGAAGCTGAAGCAGGAAAGGGGGCATACAGATTACTAACTATGGAAGGAAACTTGTTGCCAAGAGCCTGGAATGCTGTTCACTTAAAGAAATATTTCATGTGAACATGATCCTTTATGCATGTGATCCTTACGTTGAAGTATCCTTGAAGGATCCCGGTGATATCAGTGATCCTTACTCTGGTAATATGCTCATCCTAGAAACTATTGCATTTTCTTATTTTTTACCTAAGGATAAGGGTCATGTATCCTTCATCCTCTACTTACGAAACATTTGAGTTATGATAAGTTCAGGTATCTTCAGCATATAGTCAAAGATCTTCAAAAGCACCGCAGATCCTTGGGTCCAACCCCAGTTATCCTTGGGATTATCCCCAGTTTCCGCCAGCAGCGCTCGATGATCCTGATATAGTTCACGTCTTTGGGACCAGTACCCACTTCCGGGGCTGACAACCTCATCGTACTGGCTATATTTAGGATCCTCCGTATAATGGTAGACGTACCATACATCCGTTCCTAAGGTTTCTAACGTTTTCACGTTAGCTAAGGTTTTGGCATTTTCATGTCACTAAGTTTGGATAGTCGCCAGTAAGGGCCATACTCCAGTTTACATACGACCCTTTGGGCTTGTCCCCAGTGATCCTCCGGGATCATCCCCAGTTATCCTTTGGGCTTGTCCCCAGTGATCCTCCGAGATCATCCCCAGTTATCCTTTGGGCTTGTCCCCAGTGATCCTCCGGGATCATTCTCGGTTATCCTTTGGGCATGTCCCCAGTTGCTAATTTATCTCTTACATTGGCTTAGTCCCAAGATATGTTCCATCTTTCAGGTTCTCGAAGTTAAACAAATAAGGATCCTTAATCCTTATCATCCATTAAAGTTTTACTTGTGGTTATCCCGATTGAAGGTTAGGATCCTAACTTGGATCCTCAGGTATGATCCTTGACTATTTTGATTATACTCATTATCCTAACCGACCCTTATACTTTGACAACCAAACCTATGATCCTTAAAATAAACTACCTTGAAAAGTTTCGATTATAGGATATTTGATCCAGGATCATATCCTATATTTCTTGAACATGGTTTGCTTAACTATTGTTACAAATGTATTTCTAAAACAATTGGAAACTAAAAAAATAAATAAAGGATAACAACACAGGATAAGCCAGAAAGATTAAGGTTATATTATTAGCAACAGGATCTTTAACCCTTGCAAAAAGTTGTCAAAATTGCCAACCCACATTTCTACCAGCAAAACGTGGCCCGTCCACATGGGTTGGCAAAGGGTGTCCATTGTCTATGTGGTCTTAGCATTGTGCAGGAAAGTAAGAGCGGCAGGATCACAAAGGCTTCATCCCCCAAACAGAGGATCCCTCCACCTTTTTGTAATCCTACCTATTGTTCAAAGGATCCAGGATCCTTTACCCTAAAAACTATTGTTCGAAGATTACAGACCATAATTGTTCACAAACACCACTACCACAAAAAACCACTACCAATCCTAAAAAATTGGGCTCCGGCCTAGTCTCGAAATATCCATCATCGCCCAATCATGCAGCCTACACCTTCGCTGCTTCGTCACCACCAGCATTGCCACCTTGATCCTTCTCAGCATCACCGCCTTCCAGCATGGGGATCTCCTCAGCCTCATCCTCGTCTTCCAGGTCCGCCAGCCTTGCCTTCCAACCTTCAACGTCCCACGAGCTTTTGTCAAAGGTAGGATCCTGAGCCTCCTCAGCCATCTGAAGTTGTATCTTGTACATAGCAATTGCCGCGGAGACCTTGGCGTCTTGGGTGATCTCCTGCTTCTCGTTATCCATATCGATCAACCTCTGAGCAGCCTCATCCTTCATGGCCCGGAGTTCCTTCTCAAGATCTGCTATCTTGAGATCCTTAAGCACGCCCATTTGTCGAAGGTCGGCAATCTGGCTCTCTTGATCCTCAACATGGCCAAGATAGGTCTCGATCTCGGCAAGTTTCTGCAAAGAGGGAAGTAAGGTAAGTTCAGAACCGGATGATCCTCAAAGAAACAGGATATTCGAAACGGATAACCAACAGGGGCAGTGATCCTTACCTCATTCACGTAGTCAAGGAATTGCTGACGGAGGAGGGGAAATCCTTGGAGATCTTCAGAGGTTTTCCTCTTTTTTCCCTTGCCCCGGATAGGTGCCTTGGGGGCTGAAGCAGAAGGACTAGCAGCAGAAGTCTTCTTCTTTGAAGATGTGACATTGGCAAGATCACTTATCCCAAATTTGGAGGCAGATTTGACAGACCTGGCAGACTTTCCAGCACCTACACAATCAAAAAAAACAAGATAAGTTGCTTTATTACTCAAACAATCCTACATTTAATTTATTTTCTATAAGGATACTTACTTGACATAGTGGCAGATGCAGAGGATACTTCTTGAGAATCTTGGACGGTGACTTGGAAACTTCTGATTTCAGGATTAAGCTTTTTAAAAGCTAGGACTCTCTCTTTTGCAGCAGGGCTTAATTTCAGATGAGCAATGGATATAGCTGCACAAGAGATAGAAAAAGACATTAGTGATCCTCATCATATGAGACAGGACTGATAGTGATCCTTCGAGGATCCTCTACCCTACCATGAGTGGCCCATTCCTTGGGCAGATCCTTCCCATCCGGGATGGAATCCCTTCTCACGAAGAAAAAACGACGCTTCCAATCTGTGTCATTTTTGGTAACCTTCAAAACAGGGTGATCCTCCCCGGCTTTCCGTTTCAGCAGATACCGGTAAGAACCAAAAGTGGTAAGATCGTAAAGCTCGGCCAACTCCGTCATCCCCAGATCAATCCCTTTCTGCTCAATGATCCTCTCGAAGGTATACAGAACCCTCCAAATCATCGGCATAGCTTGGATATAAGAGATGCCGGTTAAAGAAAAGAAGGATTGGGTGAAGGATGGAAAAGGATATGAATATCCTATGGTAAATGGAGTAGCAGGAAAAGCCACCCAGGTATCCGAAACAGAGTCACTCAGAGCGGTAGGCGTGAAGGACTTGAAAACAGCATTCGCCGGAAAGCAATGACGAATTCTGTCTATATGAACATCAGTAAAACAACACCTCTCCGTAGGAGAATCCTTGATAATCCCCTGGCTTTTTAAAGGACTATCCTTCTTGGGATCCTTGTGTGGAGAATTCCGGAGCAACATGTATGTGACGGGACGGAAACAGAGTAGAAGCAGAAAACAGAGCAAAGAGAAAAGAAAAAGAGAAGAATACCTGATCAATCTTCGGTGCAGAATATAAAGGGAGTGTATCTTGAATTTAAATGCAAAATGATCCTAACCCTATCTCCTATTTATAATCATGATTTGCAGGGATTGTCACATCCATGACGTAATGATCGCAACGGCTAGTTCAATATTTACGGCTAGTTATTCGGAGTTGTCCGTTGGAGATAAGATCAAAACAAAATATAACTCGTCTATTTACAATTAACTCCTTATATTTTGGGGGCAATTGTTAGGGCTGGATTTTTATTATGCATGATCCATATACGTGATCCTAACCAGTGATCCTTGTTTCTTTGGCAGACAGTGATCCTCAGCAGAACTTCAGGATCAGGATCATGGGACATTATAGTGATCCTCATGTTAACGACAACTTCCGCTCAATATAATATTGTTTTGCAGGAACATCTAGCAGGATACGCTCTAGGCATCATGATCCAGGGACGCGTCTTCACAATTATGGCAAGAGCTTAATTGAAGAAAGACGTTGCACAGGATATGGAAACATGGCTTGATTCATGGGCAGCAATTTAGGCTAGATTGTCTTTATTTCTAAAGGGGTAATGAGCTGATAATTAGTCATTTTACCTAAAATAAGTCACCTACACTTGTATAAATACCCCTCTTCCTCATTCGGAAGAACACACATGACACACACGACATACAACGCAACTCTCACACACTTAGACACCAAAAGCAATAGTGATCCTTGTACTCAGCTCATTATCATCCAAAGTTGTAATCATATTTTTGTTATATTGAAGTTGGTGATCGGTAGTTGCCATCACCCGAGGTTTTTTATGCCGGAGATCATTCATTGATCAAGGGCTTTTTCCTCGTATAAATCATTGTGTCTTTGCATCTTTTATCACAGAAGTGATCCTTTACTTTCATAATTAACCAAGCATCATACCCCGTTTACATAAAGTTTGGTTATATTATCCTTGTGCGATTTTTGACCAAAACAGCAAGCATGAACACTTTTCCACCAGGTGCCTTAGGAAGCTTGCCAACTATATCCATTCCCCATCTCATAAATGGCCAAGAAGAGGATATAGGATGCAAAAGTTCTGCTGGTTGGTGAAAGATATTACTGTGTCTCTCACAAGGATCACACTTCTTGGCATATTCCACAGCATCCTTCTTCATAGTAGGCCAATAGTATCCTGTCCTCAGGATCCTTGAGAATAATGCTCTGCCCCCAGTGTGGTTTCCACAATCTCCTTCATGGAAATCCTTTAGGACTTCTTGGATTTCAGGATCCTCAATGCATCTTAGATACGGTCCTGCAAGAGATCGGTTATACAACATATTATTCAATATTGTAAATTAAGATACCTTAATTTTGAAAGCCCTAGGGTTTTCTCCTGTAGGAATCTCTCCATGTTGTATGTATCTCATGATTGGGAGGATCCATGATCCGGAATGAGATTGAGTATCATCACTAGGGATGATTGCAGAATCCTCTCCTATCTCCATGGCTACATGATCCTCGATAGCAGGGGTCAGGATATGGATAATAGGAATCCTTGTATCCTCCGGGATCTTCAAGGATGATCCTAGATTAGCCAATGCATCAGCCTCTGCATTCTCTTCCCTTGGTACATGCGTCAAACTAAAGGAAACAAAAGAGAGTGCCAATTCTTTGACTATCTCTAAATATTTGATTAGCTTTTCACCTTTAACATCATAGGATCCATTAAAGTGATTAGTGATCAATAATGAATCTACATGTACCTCAAGATACCTGATCCTCATATGCTTAGCAAGTTGCAAACCAGCTATCAAGGCTTCATATTCAGCCTCATTGTTAGTAGTTTGGAACTCACAAGCTATGGAGTGGGGTATTATGTCCCCATGTGGCGATTTTAGTAGTATTCCAAGCCCTGTTCCTTTGACATTAGGGGCTCCATCAGTGTAGAGTATCCAAGGATCCTTAGTTTCCTCTAGCTGTTGGACCTCTAATTCAGCTTCCCTTTGTAAGTCACTACTGAAATCTGCCACAAAGTCAGCTAAGGCTTGGGATTTAATGGCTGTTCTAGGCTCATATCTTATATCATAAGCACTGAGCTTCACTGCCCACTTAGCCATCCTTCCTGACATTTCAGGTTTCCTGAGAACATTCTTAATTGGAAAATTAGTCTTAACAATAATGGCATGAGTCTCAAAATAATGTCTTAATTTAGTGGATGCCATGATTAAAGAAAGAATAAGTTTTTCTAAATGTGAATACCTGGATTCAGCATCAAATAAACTCTTACTTACATAATAAACAGGATGTTGTGTACCTTGGTGATCCTTAACAAGGACCGCACTTACTGCTTTTGAGGATACCGCTAAGTATAAGGATAATATATCCCCTTTTTCTGGTTTCATCAGGGCGGGAGCTGAGGATAGGTAATCCTTAAGAGCTTTAAGGGCACTTTCATGCTTCTCAGTCCATTCGAATTTCTTGTTTTTCCTCAGGATGTCATAGAATTCCTTACACTTTTCTGAGGACTTGGATATGAACCTGTTCAAGGCTGCGATCCTGCCTGTCAATCTTTGCACATCCTAAGCATTGGCAGGAGATTTAATGTTCACAATAGCCTTAATTTTCTCTGGACTTGCTTCAATGCCCCTCTTTGTCACCATATAGCCTAAGAATTTATCTGTCTTAACACCAAAATGACACTTGGAAGGTGTTTTGGTCAAAAATCACACAAGGATAATGTAACCAAACTTTATGAAAACGGGGTATGATGCTTGGTTAATTATGAAAGTAAAGGATCACTTCTGTGATAAAGGATGTAAAGACACAATGATTTATACGAGGAAAAAGCCCTTGATCAATGAATGATCTCCGGCATAAAAAACCTCGGGTGATGGCAACTACCGATCACCAACTTCAATATAACAAAAATATGATTACAACTTTGGATGATAATGAGCTGAGTACAAGGATCACTATTGCTTTTTGTGTCTAAGTGTGTGAGAGTTGTGTCGTATGTCGTGTGTGTTCTTCCGAATGAGGAAGAGTGGTATTTATACATGTGTGGGTGATCTATTTTAGGTAAAATGACTAAATATCAGCTCATTACCCCTTTAGAAATAAAGATAATCTAGCCTAAATTGCTGCCCATGAATCAAGCCATGTTTCCATATCCTGTGCAACGTCTATATCTGATTTAGCTCTTGCCATATTTGTGAAAACGCGTCCCTGGATCATGGTCTTTAGAGCATATCCTGCTAGATGTTCCTGCAAAACAATATTGTATTAAGCGGAAGTGGCCGTTAGTATGAGGATCACCATAATGTCCCATGATCCTGATCCTGAAGTTCTGCTGAGGATCACTGTCTGCCAAAAAAAAACAAGGATCACTGGTTAGGATCATGTGTAAGGATCACCTACAATAAAATCCAGCCCTAACAATTGCCCCCAAAATATAAGGAGTTAATTGTAAATAGACGAGTTATATTTTGTTTTGATCTTATCTCTAACGGGCGATTCCGGATAACTAGCCGTTACACATGGACTAGCCGTTGTGATAATTACGTCACAGATGTGACAATCCCTGCAAATCATCATTATAAATAGGAGATAGGGTTAGGATCATTCGGTATTTAAATTCGAGGTATCTTCCCTTTATAATCACAACCGAAGACTTGATCAAGTATTCTCTTCTTCTCTATTTCCCTTCTTCCTTCCCTTTGCTCTGTTTTTTGCTTCTACTCTGTTTCCGTCCTGTCGTAAACATGTTGCTCCGGAATTCTCCACACAAGGATTCTAAGAAGGATAGTCCTTTAAAAAGCCAGGGGATTATCAAGGATTCTCCTACGGAGAGGTGTTGTTTTACTGATGTTCACATAGACAGAATTCGTCATTGTTTTCCGGCGAATGCGGTCTTCAAGTCCTTCACACCTACCGCTCTGGGTGATTCTGTTTCGGATACTTGGGTGGCTTTTCCTGCTACTCCATTCACCATAGGGTATTCATATCCTTTTCCATCCTTCACCCAATCCTTCTTTTCTTTAACCGGCATCTCTTATATCCAAGCTATGCCGATGATCTGGAGGGTTCTGTATACCTTCGAAAGGATCATTGAGCAGAGAGGGATTGATCTGGGGATGACGGAGTTGGCCGAGTTTTACGATCTTACCACTTTTGGCTCTTACCGGTATCTGCTGAAACGGAAAGTCGGGGAGGATCACCCTGTCTTCAAGGTCACCAAGAATGATCCTAACTGGAAGCGTCGTTTTTTCTTTGTTAGAAGGGATTCCATCCCGGATGGGAAGGATCTGCCCAAAGAATGGGCCACTCATGGTAGGATAGAGGATCCTCTAAGGATCATTGTCAGCCTTGTCCCATATGATGAGGATCACTAATATCTCTTTTTATTTCTTGTGCAGCTATATCCATTGCTCATCTGAAATTAAGCCCTGCTGCAAAAGAGAGAGTTCTAGCTTTTAAAAAGCTTAATCCTGAAGTCAGAAGTTTCCAGGTCACCGTCCAAGATTCTCAAGAAGTATCCTCTGCATCTGCCACTATGTCAAGTAAGTATCCTTACAGAAAATAAATTATATGTAGAATTGTTTGATTAATAAAGCAACTTATCTTGTTTTTTGATTGTGTAGGTGCCGGAAAGTCTGCCAGGTCTGTCAAATCAGCTTCTAAATTTGGGTTAAGTGATCTTGCCAATGTTACGTCTTCAAAGAAGAAGGCTCCTGCTGCCAGTCCTTCAGCATCAGCTCCCAAAGCGTCTATCCGGGGTAAGGGGAAGAAGAGGAAGACCACTGAAGATTTACAAGGATTTCCCCTCCTCCGTCAGCAATTCCTTGACTATGTGAATGAGGTAAGGATCACTGCCCCTGTAGGTTATCCGCCTAGCGTATCCTGCTTTTCTTGAGGATCATATGATCTTATCTTTTTCTTCTCCTGTTGCAGAAACTTGCCGAGATTGAGACCTATCTTGGCCATGTTGAGGACCAAGAGAGCCAGATTGCTGACCTTCAACAAATGGGCGTGCTTAAGGATCTCAAGATAGGAGATCTTGAGAAGGAACTCCGGGTCATGAAGGCTGAGGCTGCTCAGAGGTTGATTGATATGGATAACGAGAAGCAGGAGATCACCCAAGATGCTAAGGTCTCCGCGGCAATTGCTATGTATAAGATACAACTTCAGATGGCCGAGGAGGCTCAGGATCCTACCTTTGACAAAAGCTCATGGGATGTTGAAGGTTGGAAGGCAAGGCTGGCAGACCTGGAGGACGAGGATGAGGCTGAGGAGATCCCCATGCTGGAAGGTGGTGATGCTGAGAAGGATCAAGGTAGAGATGCTGGTGGTGATGAGGCAGCGAAGGTGTAGGCTGCATGATTGGGCGATGATGGATATTTCGAGACTAGGCCGGAGCCCAATTTTTTAGGATTGGTAGTGGTTTTTTGTGGTTGTTGATGTTTGAAACAATTATGGTCTGTAATCTCTGAACAATAGTTTCTTAGGGTTAAGGATCCTGGATCCTTTGAACAATAGGTAGGATTACAAAAGGTGGAGGGATCATCTGTTTGGGGGATGAAGCCTTTGTGATCCTGCCGCCTTTATTTCCTGCAAAATGCTAAGACCGCATAGACAACGGACACCCTTTGCCAACCCATGTGGACGGGCCACGTTTTGCTGGTAGAAATGTGGGTTGGCAATTTTGACAATCTTTTGAAAGGGTTAATGATCCTTTTGTTTAATAATGTAACTTAACTTTTCTGGCTTATCTTGTGTTGTTATCCTTCAATAATCCTCTTATTTCTCAATTGCTATATTTGTTAAAATAACAAGAGTTGACAAAGTGTTTAATAAACTTAGGATATGATCTTGGATCAAATATCCTCATATTGAAAATTCTCAAAGTGTTTTAGTTCAAGGATCATAGGTTCGGTTGTCAAAGTATAAGGGTTGGTTAGGATAAAGAGTATAATCAAAAATAGTCAAGGATCATACCTGAGGATCCACGTTAGGATCCTATCCTCCAATCAAGACAATCATAGATAAGACTTTGATAGTTAATAAGGATTAAGGACCCTTATATGTTTAGACTTCCAAAACCTGAAAAGTGAGATATAACTTGGGACTAAGCCAATGTAAAAGATAAATTAGTAACTGGGGACATGCCCAAAGTATAACTGAGAATGATCCCAGAGGATCACTGGGGACAAGCCCATAGGATAACTGGGGACAAGCCCAAAGGATCGTATGTAAACTGGAGTATGGCCCTTTCTGGCAACTATCCAAACTTAGTGACATGAAAATGTCAAAACCTTAGCTAACGTGAAAACGTTAGAAACCTTAGGAACGGATGTATGGTGCGTCCACCATTATACGTAGGATCCTAAATATAGCCAGTACGATGAGGTTGTCAGCCCCGAAAGTGGGTACTGGTCCCAAAGACGTGAACTATACCAGGATCATCGTGCGCTGCTGGCGGAAACTGGGGATAATCCCAAGGATAACTGGGGCTGGACCCAAGGATCTGTGGTGCTTTTTGGAGATCTTTGACGATTTGCTGAAGATACCTGAACTATCATAACTCAAATGGTTTGTGAGTAGAGGATGAAGGATACATGATCCTTATCCTTAGGTAAAAAGTAAGAAAATGCAATAGTTTTAGGATAAGCATATTACCAGAGTAAGGATCACCGATATCTCCGGGATCCTTCAAGGATACTTCTATGTAAGGATCACATGCAGGAAGGATCATGTTCACATGAAATATTTCTTTAAGTGAACAGCATTCCAGGCTCTTGGTAACAAGTTTCCCTCCATGGTTAGCAACCTGTATGCCCCCTTTCCTGCTTCAGCTTCAATCAAGTAGGGACCTTCCCATTTTGGTGCTAGCTTCCCGTCAGCAGGATTGATAGTATTTTGAAATGCTTTTCTCAACACCATATCCCCGACTTGGAACTTCCTTATCCTGACATTTTTGTTGTAGGTACCAGCCATTCTTTGTTGGTAGCTTGCCATCCTTATTCTAGCTAGATCCCTGATTTCCTCAATAGTATCCAAATCCTGAGCTAGGATTGCAGCATTTTCTTCAGGATCACGAGCAATTGTTCTAGCAGTTGGGATCACCATCTCTGTTGGGATCACTGCTTCTGCCCCAAATACTAAAGAGAAAGGTGTTTGACCAGTGGCACTCTTGGGAGTTGTTCTATCAGCCCATAGCACATAAGGTAACTCCTCTGCCCATTTCCCTTTCTTGGATCCTAGCTTCTTCTTCAGATTGTTGATGATGATCTTGTTGGATGATTCTGCTTGACCATTGGCTTGTGGATGAACTGGTGTTGATGTTATCATCTTGATTCCCCAACTGTCACAAAAGTTAGTGGTTCTGCTTCCAATGAATTGGGAACCATTATCACATACAATTTCAGAGGGAATGCCAAATCTAGTTATAATATTTCTTTTGATAAAGGATATAACTTCTTTTTCTCTGACTTGAGCAAAGGCTTCAGCTTCTATCCATTTAGAGAAGTAGTCAGTCATGGCAAGCATAAATACTTTTCCACCAGGTGCTTTAGGGAGCTTGCCAACTATATCCATTCCCCATCTCATGAATGGCCAAGAGGATGGTATGGGGTGTAGTAATTCAGCTGGCTGATGGAGGATATTACTATGTCTTTGGCAAGGATCACACTTCTTAGCATACTCTACAGCATCCCTTTTCATGGTTGGCCAGTAGTATCCTGTTCTAAGGATCCTTGAGAATAATGCCCTGCCCCCAGTGTGGTTTCCACAGTCTCCTTCATGGAAGTCTCTCAACACTTCTTCAATTTCAGGATCCTCGATACATCTTAAATATGGTCCTGCAAGGGATCGTTTATATAGCACATTATTTAAGATTGTAAATTGAGATACCTTAATCCTGAAAGCTCTAGGATTTTCTCCCGTCGGAATCTCCCCATGTTGCAAGTATCTCATGATTGGTGAGATCCATGATCCTGAATAAGATTGGGCTTCTTCGCTAGGGATCATTGCAGTATCCTCTTCTATTTCCATGGCCACCTGATTTTCAATAGCAGGAGCCAGGATATGGATGATAGGGATACTTATGTCTTCTGGAATTTTTAAGGATGATCCTAGGTTGGCCAATGCATCAGCTTCCGTGTTATCCTCCCTTGGTACCTGTGTTATGCTAAAAGAAACAAAAGAGAGTGCCAATTCTTTGACTATTTCTAAATATTTGGTTAGTTTTTCACCTTTAACAGCATAGGATCCGTTAAAGTGATTAGTGATCAATAATGAGTCTACATATACTTCGAGATATTTTACCCCCATATCCTTAGCGATTTGTAAGCCAGCGATTAGGGCTTCATACTCAGCCTCATTGTTAGTCGCTTGGAACTCACAGGCTATGGAGTGGGGTATTATGTCCCCCTGTGGCGATTTTAGTAGGATCCCTAGCCCTGTGCCTTTGATATTTGAGGATCCGTCAGTGTGTAGGATCCAAGGATCCTTGGTCTCATCCAGCTGCTGGACCTCCAATTCTGCTTCCTTTTGTAGATCACTACTGAAATCAGCCACAAAGTCAGCTAATGCTTGAGATTTAATGGCTGTTCTTGGTTCGTATCTTATATCATGGGCACTAAGCTTCACTGCCCACTTAGCCATTCTTCCTGACATATCCGGTTTCCTGAGGACATTCTGGATTGGAAAATTAGTTTTAACAATAATAGTATGGGTTTCAAAATAATGCCTTAACTTAGTGGATGCCATGATTAATGCAAGGATAAGTTTTTCGAGGTGTGAGTACCTGGATTCGGCATCAAGTAAACTTTTACTTACATAGTAGATAGGATATTGTGTACCTTCATGATCCTTGACAAGGACTGCACTTACAGCGGTTGAGGATACCGCCAGGTACAAGGATAACACATCTCCTTTTTCCGGTTTTGCTAATGCTGGTGCTGAGGACATATATTCTTTGAGGGCTTGTAGAGCGTTCTCATGTTTCTCGGTCCATTCAAACTTCTTATTCTTCCTTAGGATATCGTAGAATTCTTTACATTTTTCTGAGGATTTCGATATGAACCTGTTCAAAGCTGCTATCCTGCCTGTCAGTCTTTGGACATCCTTGGCATTGGCAGGAGATTTGATATTTATTAACGCTTTGATTTGTTCCGGGCTTGCTTCAATGCCCCTCTGGGTTACCATGTATCCTAAGAACTTTCCTGCCTTAACACCAAAATGGCATTTTGAAGGATTAAGTTTCATGTTGTAACTATCAAGGATATCGAATGCTTCTTCCAAGTCCCTTAGGTGATCCTCAGCTTTCTTCGATTTGACCACCATATCATCTATGTACACCTCCATAGTTTTTCCAATTTGATCTTTGAACATCATATTTACCAGCCTTTGATATGTTGCACCTGCATTTCTTAGTCCAAAAGGCATGGCAATATAACAATATAAACCGGTTGGGGTCATAAAGGCTGTATCCTCTTGGTCAGATGGTTCCATCTGGATTTGTTGGAACCCAGATGATGCATCCATAAAGGTCAACAGTTCATGCCCCGCTGTTGCATCCACCATGGAGTCAATGTGGGGTAATGGGAAAGGATCCTTGGGACATGCCTTATTCAAATCAGTGAAATCGACACATACCCTCCACTTTCCGTTTTTTCTTTTGGACAACAACCACATTGGCTAACCATTTTGGATACTTTACCTCTCTGATCATACCTGCTCGAAGTAGTCTCTCTACTTCTTCTTGGATAATGGCATTCCTTTCTGGTGCAAACTTCCTCCTTTTTTGATGGATTGGTTTGATAGACCTGTCAATGCCAAGTTTGTGAGTAATAATATCCTTAGATATACCTGTCATATCTTCATGTTTCCAAGCAAAGGTAGTTTTTCTTCTTTTGAGGAAGGATATCATGTCTTCTTTCATGTTGCCAAGGATCCCTGATCCGATATAGATTTTTGATTCAGGATCACTAGGATCCAAGAGGATTTCATCTACATCTTGTTCCCTTGCCTCCAAGACATTCCTTGGAGGATACTGTAATTGCTATTGTTCTCTTGGCTTCGAGGTTGGCTTCATGGATGAGGTATAGCAATCCTTAGCCTCTTGCTGATCACTGTCGATCTTGATTATCCCCCATGGGCTAGGAAGCTTCACACATTGATGGTAGGTAGATGGAACTGCTTTCATGTCATGTATCCAAGGCCTGCCAAGGATAACGTTGCAACAAGATAAACAGTTAATAACACAAAATTTTTGGTAATTATGTAATCCTTCCACGTAGATTGGGAGTTTGATGTCCCCCAGAGTTTTCTTCGTTTCCCCACTGAATCCTACAAGCACGGAGGATCTTGGTGTGATGTCTGATTCTGGGATTCCCATCTTCTTCAGGACATCAAGCTGGATAATGTTCACTGAGCTCCCTCCGTCAATAAGGATCCTGCGGACAAAATGGTTAGAGATAAAGAGAGTGATAACTAAACTATCATGGTGAGGATCCTGAATGTTAATGCGATCATCCTCATCAAATGTTATCATCTTCCCTTCTGAGACACTTGAGGTTCTAATAGGCCTTTCTCCATTATCCATTTTTGATTCCTTTGCATGTCTTTTGGCCGCTGAAAAGGATGTACCACAAATGTCTGATCCTCCGGATATGAAGTTAATCACTTGTGCGTTTGCCGGAGGTGCTGGAGCCTTTTCAGGGATCCTTTCAGGATCCTGGGTCCTTTGCTTTTTTCTCCCCAACAATTCTTTTAGATGCCCCTTGCTTAGCAGGTATCCAATTTCTTTTCTTAAGGCTATGCAATCTTCAGTTAGATGCCCGAAATCCTCATGGTATGCACACCATTTGGACTTATCCTTAGTCCCGGATGGTTTATCATTCTTCCTGGGCCATCTGGCTTTTTCACCTAGATTCTGCATTGCAAGGATCAGTTCATGATTATCAACGGAAAAACAATATTCTGAGATTGGAGGATATTCTTCATCATCCTCTTCTTGGTCAACAGCATGCACATTCTTGTTCTCGTTTCTATGGTAGGATTTGAACTTGTTGCTTTTGAAGAAGGATCCTTGCTTATCTTGTTTTGAGGATCCTACTTGTCTGTCCTGGATCCTCTTGTCGTCCTCTAGCCGGATAAACCTGAGTGCTCGAGTTCTTACTTCATCTAAATTCCTGCATGGTGTCATAACAAGATCATCATAGAATAATGAATCCTTAAGCAGTCCCATTTTGAAGGCTTCAACAGCCGTAGCCATATCCAAGTTGGGAATGTCCAAGGATTCTTTACTAAATTTAGTTATATAATCCCTTAATGATTCATTATGATTTTGAGTTATCCTGTACAAATCACTAGTTAATTTTTCAAATTTTCTACTACAAGAGAATTGGTTATTGAATAAATTAACTAAATTGGCAAATGAAGTAATAGAGTAAGGGGGAAGACTTAGCAGCCACTTAAGAGCTGATCCAGTAAGAGTAGATCCAAATCCTTTACATAGGCATGCTTCCTTCAATTTTTCTGGGATAGGATTGATCTCCATCCTCTCCCTGTATTGTGCTATATGCTCCTCCGGATCCGTTGTGCCATCATACAACTTCATGGTAGGGATATGGAACCTTTTGGGTACCTCTGCGTCACAAATTGGTGGTGCAAAACGAGATACCTTGTGGCTTCCATCTGCAATCTCTGGGATAGGCTTGACTACCCCTGGAACACTTGAGATCATGTCCTTTAGTTTCTGTAATTCTCTGGCCATAGCATGATTGGTACCTGTATCCTGCATGAATCCAAGGTTAGTAGTAGGATAATTATTTAAAGTGTTACCTCCCATTGGGTTCAAGTTAGGGAATCCATATTGCTGGGATTCTGGAACAACGGAGGGACCAGTGGAAGCAATGGTCTGCATTGGAATGAAGTCCCCTTGATGGACATCTAGACTTCCTGTTTGCAAACTTTTTAGGGATCCTGGCATCTGTAAGGATCCTGGTATCTGGGATGATCCTGGAACGAAGGAGGATCCTTGAACCTGGGATGATCCTGGAACAAAGGAGGATCCTTGAACCTGGGATGATCCTGGAACAAAGGAGGATCCTTGAACCTGGGATGATCCTGGAACAAAGTAGGATCCTGGAAACTGCTGTGTCTCCGGATAGGCTCCCGAATTCCTGAAGGATCCCATGTACTGAGGATAGGATCCTACGGGCTGAAAATGTGAGCCTGATGTCTGAGTCATCGCTGCCGAGTTGAGATGTGATCCTCTTGACTCCCCTGTAATTTGCACGTCCGGGATCCCTGATGGCTGGGAAGTGATCATTGGAGTATCAAAGCTCAAGGATTTGGGCATCAGTGGAGAATGATCCTCTGCCGCTTTCTTTTGTCTTTTGAGATCTCCAATTTCCCTGAGGATCCTTTCGTTAGTTTCATCTTGCCGCTGCATACGATCCTTCATCTGCAAAATTAAAGCAAATACATCACTAGTACTGGGAATAGAAGAATTCATAGCAGAAGAAGATAGAGGTTTAGAGGAAGTGGGAGTTGATCTCTTCTCAGTATTTTTCTGAGATCCTGCCGGTGGAGGAGGCAAGGTGATCTGTGATGAAGTGACCGCAGACATCGCCGTGGACGTGTTCTTCAATGATGAAGCCATGTAACTCTTTGAAATGATTTCGAACAAAAGATTTTCTTATGAATGAAGCACCAATTGCCCCACGGTGGGCGCCAAACTGTTTTGGTCAAAAATCACACAAGGATAATGTAACCAAACTTTATGAAAACGGGGTATGATGCTTGGTTAATTATGAAAGTAAAGGATCACTTCTGTGATAAAGGATGTAAAGACACAATGATTTATACGAGGAAAAAGCCCTTGATCAATGAATGATCTCCGGCATAAAAAACCTCGGGTGATGGCAACTACCGATCACCAACTTCAATATAACAAAAATATGATTACAACTTTGGATGATAATGAGCTGAGTACAAGGATCACTATTGCTTTTTGTGTCTAAGTGTGTGAGAGTTGTGTCGTATGTCGTGTGTGTTCTTCCGAATGAGGAAGAGTGGTATTTATACATGTGTGGGTGATCTATTTTAGGTAAAATGACTAAATATCAGCTCATTACCCCTTTAGAAATAAAGATAATCTAGCCTAAATTGCTGCCCATGAATCAAGCCATGTTTCCATATCCTGTGCAACGTCTATATCTGATTTAGCTCTTGCCATATTTGTGAAAACGCGTCCCTGGATCATGGTCTTTAGAGCATATCCTGCTAGATGTTCCTGCAAAACAATATTGTATTAAGCGGAAGTGGCCGTTAGTATGAGGATCACCATAATGTCCCATGATCCTGATCCTGAAGTTCTGCTGAGGATCACTGTCTGCCAAAAAAAAAAAACAAGGATCACTGGTTAGGATCATGTGTAAGGATCACCTACAATAAAATCCAGCCCTAACAGAAGGATTTAGTTTTATATTAAATTTATCAAGGATATTAAATGCTTCCTCCAAGTCTTTAAGGTGATCCTCAGCTTTCTTGGACTTAACCACCATGTCATCAATATAGACTTCCATAGTGTGTCCAAGTTGATCTTTGAACATCATATTGACTAGCCTTTGATAAGTAGCACCTGCATTTCTTAGTCCAAATGGCATAGCAATATAACAATATATACCAGTTGGGGTCATAAAGGCTGTATCCTCTTGATCAGATGGTTCCATCTGAATTTGTTGAAATCCAATGAAGCATCCATAAAAGTTAACAGTTCATGACCCGCGGTAGCATCCACCATGGAGTCAATGTGGGGTAATGAGAAAGGATCCTTGGGACATGCCTTGTTTAAATCAGTAAAATCGACACATACCCTCCACTTTCCATTTTTCTTTTGAACAACAACCACATTGGCTAACCATCTTGGGTACTCAACCTCTCGTATCATACCTGCTCGGAGTAGTTTATCTACCTCTTCCTGGATAATAGCATTCCTTTTAGGTGCAAACTTCCTCCTCTTTTGATGAATTGGCTTAATGATCTGTCAATGCCAAGTTTATGAGTAATTATATCTTTAGATATACCTGTCATATTCTCATGTTTCCAGGCAAAGGTAGTTTTTCTTCGTTTAAGGAAGGATATTAGCTCCTGTTCAATGTCGCTAAGGATCCTTGATCCTATGAAGATCTTGGATTCAGGATCATCAGGATCCATGAAGATTTCTTTCAAATCCTGTTCTCTTGCCTCCAAGACATCTCTTGAAGGATACTTTAATTGCTATTGCTCCCTTGGTCTTGAGGCTGGCTTCATTGATGATGTATAACAATTCTTAGCCTCTTGCTGATCACTCTCAATTGTTATCACCCCCCATGGACTAGGAAGCTTTACACACTGATGATAGGTAGATGGGACTGCCTTCATGTCATGTATCCATGGCCAGCCAAGGATAACGTTACAACAAGATAAGCAATCTATAACACAAAATTTCTGATAAGAATGGAGTCCTTCAATATAAATAGGGAGTTTGATGTCCCCCAATGTGTTTTTGGTTTCCCTACTAAATCCCACGAGGACTGAGGATCTTGGGACAATATTAGACTCCGGGATATTCATTTTCTTGAGGACATCAAGCTGGATGATGTTCACAGAGCTTCCTCCATCTATAAGGATCCTGCGAACAAAATGGTTAGAGATAAAAAGAGTAATAACAAGACCATCATGATGAGGATCCGGAATATCAACACGATCATCCTCATCAAAAGTTATGACTTTATCCTCGGTAACACTGGATGTTCGAATGGGTCTGTCTCCATTATCCATCTTTGTTTCTTTGGCATGTCTTTTGGTTGCTGAAAAGGAAGTACCGCAAATGTCTGATCCTCCAGATATGAAGTTTATAACTTGTGCATCTGCTGGAGGCGCTGGAGCTTTTTCTGGGATCCTTTCAGGATCCTGGGTTCTCGACTTCTTTCGTCCCAAAAGTTCCTTCAAATGCCCCTTGCTTAACAAGTAACCAATTTCTTTTTTTAATGCAATACACTCTTCAGTGAGATGCCCAAAATCCTCGTGATAAGCACACCATTTTGATTTGTCTTTTGTAGCAGCTGGTTTATCACTTTTTCTTGGCCATCTAGCTTTCTCACCTAAATTCTGCATTGCAAGAATCAGTTCATTGTTATCAACAGAAAAACAGTATTCAGAGATTGGAGGATAATCCTCATCATCCTCTTCCTGTTCCACTGCATGCACATTCTGGTTATCAGACTTGTTGTAGGATTTGAACTTGTTGTTCCTGAAAGAGGATCCTTGCTTTTCCTGTTTTGAGGATCCTGATAGTCTTTCCTGGATCCTTTTGTCATCCTCTAAGCGGATGAACCCAAGGGCCCTGGTTCTTACTTCATCGAGATTCCTGCAAGGTGTCATAACAGGATCATCATAGAATAATGAATCCCTAAGCAATCCCATTTTAAAGGCTTCTACAGCCGTAGCTATATCCAAGTTAGGGATATCTAAGGATTCCTTACTAAACTTAGTGATATAATCTCTAAGTGATTCATTTTGACCTTGTGTTATCCTATACAAATCACTAGTTAATCGTTCAAACTTTCTACTACAAGAAAATTAGTTATTAAACAAGTTAACTAGATTAGCAAATGAAGTAATAGAGTAGGGGGGAAGACTTAGCAGCCATTTAAGAGCTGATCCTGTGAGTGTGGATCCAAAACCCTTGCATAGACATGCTTCTTTCAACCTCTCTGGGATTGGGTTAATCTCCATCCTTCCTCTGTATTGAGCTATATGTTCTTCAGGATCTGTGGAGCCATCATATAACTTCATGCTTAGTATCTAGAACCTCTTGGGTATCTCAGCATCACAAATAGGTGGTGAAAAACAAGATATCTTATGGCTCCCATCTGCAATTTCAGGAATAGGCTTAACTACCCCTAGAACACTGGATATCATATCCTTGAGCTTTTGTAACTCTCTAGCCATAGCTTGATTGATACCTGTATCCTGCATATGGTCATGGTTAGTGGTATAAGAATTATTGAAAGTGTTACCTCCCGGTGGATTCAAGCTTGGAATCCCGGATGTGCATCCGTATTGTCGAGGCTCCGGTATGATTGAAGGACCAGAAGAAGCAATAGTTTGCATTGGAATGAAGTCTCCTTGATGGACATCATAACTTCCAGGCTGCAAACTTCTTAAGGATCCTTGATTTTGCGGAGCATTGGATCCTTGATGCACTGTGAATGGGGGTCTTGGAGGATAATCCATGGATCCGAAAACCTGAGAGGATCCTTGAGGCTGAAAGGAGGATCCCTGAATCTGAGAGGATCCTTGAACCTGAGAGGATCCTTGAACCTGAGAGGATCCTTGAACCTGTTGCGTCCCCATGTATCCTCCTAAGCTGACGAAGGGTCCTGGATGCTGGAAGAAGGATCCTGCTGGTTGAAAATAGGATCCTAGGGCCTGAGACGTTGCTGAGGATCCTTAGTGCATTCCTCTTGTTCCACCCGAGTATTGGATATCTGGGGCTGCAGAATGTTGGGAGGTTATGACCGGAGTGTCGAAATTCAAAGATCTTGGCATCAATGGGGAATGATCCTCTGCCGATCTCTTCTGCTTCTTGATATCACCAATTTCTCTGAGAATCCTTTCGTTGGTCTTACCCTGCTGCTGTATGTGATCCTTCATCTGCAAAATTAAAGTAAAAAGGTCACTTGTATTAGGATTGGAGGAAACAGAAGAAGTTGGTGGTTTTGAGAAAATAGGAGGAGTCGGTCTCTTTTCAGCATTCTTCTGGGATCCAGAAGGTGGTGGAGGCAAAGGTGGAACACCTTGTGAAGAACTGATTACCGGCATTGAATCGTGTTCTTCGCAGAAGAAGCCATCTGCTTGGTTGTATCGAACCGAAATGATCACAAGAACAAGAATTCCTTAGGAATGAAGCACCAATTGCCCCACGGTGGGCGCCAAACTGTTTTGGTCAAAAATCAAGCAATGATAATGCAACCAAACTTTCTGTTGCAAGGTATAATGCTTGAATCAATGAACAATATTAAGGATCACTCTGAAATGTAATGAACAAGTGACACAGAGATTTATACGAGGAAAAAGCCCTTGAGAATGATCTCCGGCATAAAAAACCTCGGGTGATGGAAACTACCGATCACCAACTCAGATTAAACGAGAAATGTATTACAACTTCGGATGATAGCGAGCTAACTACAAGGATCACTATAGTGTAATGTGCACAAAGGTGTGTAATCGCCAAGTGAATTGTCAAGAGCTGGTGAGAGCAGTTACGAGTGTGTGTGTTAAGCTAAAAATAGCCAAGTGTTTCTATTTAGCTCGCTATCCCCTTTAAAAATGGAAAATATCTAAGCTAACAAACATTCCGCATTTGGTGCAAGTCCCCCACGACCTCCATAACGTCCATTTTAGCCATGCACGTGCGGAATAAATATGGAATATGCTCCAGGAATATCGCCAAGACCAAGTCCAAGCTCGTACTCCTGCAAAATAACATCATATTCAAAGTAGACAACCGTTAGTATAAGGATCCTTACGATGATCCATGATCCTGATCCTGCAATACTTCTGAGGATCACTAACTCAAACAGAAGTGAGGATCACTAAACCCAACAGTAATTGAGGATCACTGATCATTGGAAAATCCTCCCCTAACAGTGACCTTTTTACTCTTATTTTGCAGATGAAGGATCACATACAGCAGCAGGATAAGACTAATGAAAGGATTCTCAGAGAAATTGGAGATATTAAGAAACAGAAGAGATCGGCAGAGGATCATTCCCCATTGATGCCCAGATCTTTGAATTTCGACACTCCAGTCATAACCTCCCAGCATTCTGCAGCCCCAGATGTCCAATACTTGGGTGGAACAAGAGGAATGCACTACGGATCCTCAGCAACGTCTCAGGCCTTAGGATCCTATTTTCAACCAACAGGATCCCTCTCTCAGCATCAAGGATCCTTCACCAGCTCAGGAGGATACATGGGGACGCAGCAGGTTCAAGGATCCTCTCAGGTTCAAGGATCCTCTCAGGTTTAAGGATCCTCTCAGGTTCAAGGATCCTCTCAGGTTCAAGGATCCTCCTTTCAGCCTCAAGGATCCTCTCAGGTTTTCGGATCCATGGATTATCCTCCGAGACCCCCATTCACAGTGCATCAAGGATCCAATGTTCCGCAGGGTCAAGGATCCTTAAGAAGTTTGCAACCTGGACGTTCTGATGTCCATCAAGGAGACTTCATTCCAATGCAAACCATTGCTTCTTCTGGTCCTTCAATCATACTAGAGCCTCAACAATATGGATACACATCCGGGATTCCAAGCTTGAATCCACCAGGAGGTAACACTTTCAATAATTCTTATACCACTAACCATGGCCTTATGCAGGATACAGGTATCAATCAAGTTATGGCTAGAGAATTACAAAAGCATAAGGATATGATATCCAGTGTTCCAGGGGTAGTTAAGCCTATTCCTGAAATTGCAGATGGGAGCCATAAGATATCTCGTTTTGCACCACCTATTTGTGATGCTGAGATACCCAAGAGGTTCCAGATACCAAACATGAAGTTATATGATGGCTCCACAGATCCTGAAGAACACATAGCTCAATACAGAGAAAGGATGGAGATTAACCCCATCCTAGAGAGGTTGAAAGAAGCATGTCTATGCAAGGGTTTTGGATCCACACTCACAGGATCAACTCTTAAATGGCTGCTAAGTCTTCCCCCTACTCTATTACTTCATTTGCTAATCTAGTTAACTTGTTTAATAACCAATTTTCTTGTAGTAGAAAGTTTGAACGATTAACTAGTGATTTGTAAAGGATAACTCAAGGTCAAAATGAATCACTTAGAGATTATATCACTAAGTTTAGTAAGGAATCCTTAGATATCCCTAACTTGGATATAGCTACGGCTGTAGAAGCCTTTAAAATGGATTTGCTTAGGGATTCATTATTCTATGATGATCTTGTTATGACCCCATGCAGGAACCTCGATGAAGTAAGAACCAGGGCCCTTAGGTTCATCCGGTTAGAGGATGACAAAAGGATCCAGGAAAGACTAGCAGGATCCTCAAAACAGGAAAAGCAAGGATCCTCTTCCAAGAATAATAAGTTCAAATCCTACAACAAGTCTGATAACCAAAATGTGCATGCAATGGAACAGGAAGAGGATGATGAGGATTATCCTCCAATCTCCGAATACTGTTCTACTGTTGATAACAATGAACTGATTCTTGCAATGCATAATTTAGGTGAGAAAGCTAGATGGCCAAGAAAAAGTGATAAACCAGCTGCTACAAAAGACAAATCAAAATGGTGTGCTTATCACGAGGATTTTGGGCATCTCACTGTAGAGTGTATTGCACTAAGAAAAGCAATTGGTTACTTGCTAAGCAAGGGGCATTTAAAGGAACTTTTGGGACGAAAGAAGTCGAGAACCCAGGTTCCTGAAAGGATCCCAGAAAAAGCTCCAGCACCTCAAGCAGATGCAACAAGTTATAACCTTCATATCTGGAGGATTAGACATTTGTGGTACTTCCTTTTCAGCAGCCAAAAGACATGCCAAAGAAACCAAGATGGATAATGGAGACAGACCCGTTCGAACATCTAGTGTTACCAAGGATAAAGTCATAACTTTTGATGAGGATGATCGTGTTGACATTCAGGATCCTCATCATGACGGTCTTGTTATTACTCTTTTTATTTCTAACCATTTTGTTCGCAAGATCCTTGCAGATGGAGGAAGCTCTGTGAACATCATCCATCTTGATGTCCTTAAGAAGATGAATATCCCCGAATCCGATATTATACCAAGATCCTCAGTGCTTGTGGGGTTCAGTGGGGAGACCAAGAATACTCTGGGGGACATCAAACTCCCAATCTATATTGAAGGATTACATTCTTATAAAAAATTTTGTGTTATAGATTGCTTATCCTGTTGTAATGTTATCCTTGGCAGGCCTTGGATACATCACATGAAGGCAGTCCCATCCACTTATCATCAATGTGTAAAGCTTCCTAGTCCATGGAGGGTGGTAAAAATTGAGAGCGATCAACAAGAGGCTAAGAATTGCTACACTTCATCAATGAAACCAGTCTCAAAGCCTAGAGAGCAATAGCAATTAAAGTATCCTCCAAGGGATGTCTTGGAGGCAAGAGAGCAGGATGTAGAAGAAATCCTTATGGATCCTTGTGATCCTGAATCCAAGATTTACATAGGATCAGGGATCCTTAGCAAGATAAAAGAGGATTTGGTATCCTTCCTCAAAAGAAGAAAATCTACCTTTGCATGGAAACACGAAGATATGACAGGTATATCTAAGGATATAATCACTCATAAACTTGGCATTGACAGGTCATTCAAACCAATCCATCAGAAGAGGAGGAAGTTTGCACCAGAAAGAAATGCCATTATCCAGGAGGAGGTAGAAAAACTACTCCGAGCAGGTATGATAAGAGAGGTTAAGTATCCAAGATGGTTGGCCAATGTGGTTGTTGTTCAAAAGAAAAATGGAAAGTGGAGGGTATGTGTCGACTTTACTGATTTAAATAAGGCATGTCCCAAGGATCCTTTCCCATTACCCCACATTGACTCCATGGTGGATGCTACCGCGGGTCATGAACTGTTAACTTTTATGGATGCTTCATCTGGATTTTAACAAATTCAAATGGAACCATCTGATCAAGAGGATACAGCCTTTATGACCCCAACTGGTATTTATTGTTATATTGCTATGCCATTTGGACTAAGAAATGCAGGTGCTACTTGTTAGGGCTGGATTTTTATTATAGGTGATCCTTACACATGATCCTAACCAGTGATCCTTATTTCTTTGGCAGACAGTGATCCTCGGCAGGACTCCAGGATCAGGATCATGGGACATTATGGTGATCCTCATACTAACGGCCACTTCCGCTTAATACAATATTGTTTTGCAGGACCATCTAGCAGGATATGCTCTAGACATCATGATCCAGGGACGCGTCTTCACAAATATGGCAAGAGCTTAATTGAAGAAGGACGTTGCACAGGATATGGAAACATGGCTTGATTCATGGGCAGCAATTTAGGCTAGATTGTCTTTATTTCTAAAGGGGTAATGAGCTGATAATTAGTCCTTTTACCTAAAATAAGTCACCTACACTTGTATAAATACCCCTCTTCCTCATTCGGAAGAAGGGACACGACATACGACACAACTCTCAAACACTTAGACACTCAGTGATCCTTGTACTCAGCTCATTACTATCCGAAGTTGTAACTACATTTTTATTATATTGAAGTTGGTGATCGGTAGTTGCCATCACCCGAGGTTTTTTATGCCGGAGATCATCCATTGATCAAGGGCTTTTTCCTCGTATAAATCATTGTGTCTTTGCATCTTTATCACAGAAGTGATCCTTTACTTTCATAATTAACCAAGCATCATACCCCGTTTACATAAAGTTTGGTTACATTATCCTTGTGTGATTTTTGACCAAAACAGTTTGGCGCCCACCGTGGGGCAATTGGTGCTTCATTCATAAGAAAATCTTTTGTTCGAAATCATTTCAAAAAGTTACATGGCTTCATCATTGAAGAACACATCCACGACGATGTCTGCGGTCACCTCATCACAGATCACCTTGCCTCCTCCACCGGCAGGATCTCAGAAAAATACTGAGAAGAGATCAACTCCCACTTTCTCTAAACCTCTATCTTCTTCTGCTATGAATTCTTCTATTCCCAGTACTAGTGATGTATTTGCTTTAATTTTGCAGATGAGGGATCGTATGCAGCGGCAAGATGAAACTAACGAGAGGATCCTCCGGGAAATTGGAGATCTCAAAAGACAAAAGAAAGCGGCAGAGGATCATTCACCACTGATGCCCAAATCCTTGAGCTTTGATACTCCAATGATCACTTCCCAGCCATCAGGGATCCCGGACGTGCAAATCATAGGGGAGTCAAGAGGATCACATCTCAACTCGGCAGCAATGACTCAGACATCAGACTCACATTTTCAGCCTGTAGGATCCTATCCTCAATACATGGGATCCTTCATGAATCCGGGAGCCTATCCGGGGGCACAACAGTTTCGAGGATCCTACTTTGTTCCAGGATCATTCCAGGGCCAAGGATCCTCCTTTGTTCCAGGATCCTTCCAGGGCCAAGGATCCTCCTTTGTTCCAGGATCATCCCAGGTTCACGGATCCTCCTTCGTTCCAGGATCATCCCAGATACCAGGATCCTTACAGATGCCAGGATCCCTAAAAAGTTTGCAAACAGGAAGTCTAGATGTCCATCAAGGGGATTTCATTCCAATGCAGACCATTGCTTCCACTGGTCCCTCCATTGTTCCAGAATCCCAGCAATTCGGATTCCCTAACTTGAATCCAATGGGAGGTAACACTTTAAATAATTATCCTACCACTAACCATGGATTCATGCAGGATACAGGTACCAATCATGCTATGGCCAGGGAATTACAGAAACTAAAGGACATGATCTCAAGTGTTCCAGGGGTAGTCAAGCCTATCCCAGAGATTGCAGATGGG
This sequence comes from Helianthus annuus, assembly GCF_002127325.2. NCBI lineage: Eukaryota > Viridiplantae > Streptophyta > Magnoliopsida > Asterales > Asteraceae > Helianthus > Helianthus annuus. The sequence continues at coordinate 24,290,854 of NC_035434.2, read as the reverse complement.
AGCCACAAGGTATCTCGCTTTGCACCACCAATTTGTGATGCAGAGGTACCCAAAAGGTTCCATATCCCTACCATGAAGTTGTATGATGGCACAACGGATCCAGAGGAGCATATAGCACAATACAGGGAGAGGATGGAGATCAATCCTATCCCAGAAAAATTGAAGGAAGCATGCCTATGTAAAGGATTTGGATCCACTCTTACTGGATCAGCTCTTAAGTGGCTGCTAAGTCTTCCCCCTTACTCTATTACTTCATTTGCCAATTTAGTTAATTTATTCAATAACCAATTCTCTTGTAGTAGAAAATTTGAAAAATTAACTAGTGATTTGTACAGGATAACTCAAAATAATAATGAATCATTAAGGGATTATATAACTAAATTTAGTAAAGAATCCTTGGACATCCCTAATTTGGATATGGCTACGGCTGTTGAAGCCTTCAAAATGGGACTGCTTAAGGATTCATTATTCTATGATGATCTTATTATGACACCATGCAGGAATTTAGATGAAGTAAGAACTCGAGCACTCAGGTTTATCCGGCTAGAGGATGACAAGAGGATCCAGGAAAGACAAGTAGGATCCTCAAAACAAGATAAGCAAGGATCCTCCTTCAAGAGCAACAAGTTCAAATCCTACCACAGAAACGAGAACAAGAATGTGCATGCTGTTGACCAAGAAGAGGATGATGAAGAATATCCTCCAATCTCAGAATATTGTTTTTCCGTTGATAATCATGAACTAATCCTTGCAATGCAGAATCTAGGTGAAAAGGCTAGGTGGCCCAGGAAGAATGATAAACCATCCGGGACTAAAGACAAGTCCAAATGGTGTGCATACCATGAGGATTTCGGGCATCTAACTGAAGATTGCATAGCCTTAAGAAAAGAAATTGGATACCTGCTAAGCAAGGGGCATCTAATAGAATTGTTGGGGAGAAAAAAGCAAAGGACCCAGGATCCTGAAAGGATCCCTGAAAAGGCTCCAGCACCTCCGGCAAACGCACAAGTGATTAACTTTATATCCGGAGGATCAGACATTTGTGGTACATCCTTTTCAGCGGCCAAAAGACATGCAAAAGAATCAAAAATGGATAATGGAGAAAGGCCTATTAGAACCTCAAGTGTCTCAGAAGGAAAGATGATAACATTTGATGAGGATGATCGCATTAACATTCAGGATCCTCACCATGATAGTTTAGTTATCACTCTCTTTATCTCTAACCACTTTGTCCGCAGGATCCTTATTGACGGAGGGAGCTCAGTGAACATTATCCAGCTTGATGTCTTGAAGAAGATGGGAATCCCAGAATCAGACATCACACCAAGATCCTCCGTGCTTGTAGGATTCAGTGGGGAAACGAAGAAAACTCTGGGGGACATCAAACTCCCAATCTACGTGGAAGGATTACATAATTACCAAAAATTTTGTGTTATTGACTGTTTATCTTGTTGCAACGTTATTCTTGGCAGGCCTTGGATACATGACATGAAAGCAGTTCCATCTACCTACCATCAATGTGTGAAGCTCCCTAGCCCATGGGGAATAATCAAGATCGATAGTGACCAGCAGGAGGCTAAGGATTGTTATACCTCATCTATGAAGCCAACCTCGAAGCCAAGGGAGCAATAGCAATTACAGTATCCTCCAAGGAATGTCTTGGAGGCAAGGGAACAAGATGTAGATGAAATCCTCTTGGATCCTAGTGATCCTGAATCAAAAATCTATATCGGATCAGGAATCCTTGGCAAGATGAAAGAAGACATGATATCCTTTCTCAAAAGAAGAAAATCTACCTTTGCTTGGAAACATGAAGATATGACAGGTATATCTAAGGATATTATTACTCACAAACTTGGCATTGACAAGTCTATCAAACCAATCCATCAAAAAAGGAGGAAGTTTTCACCAGAAAGGAATGCCATTATCCAAGAAGAAGTAGAGAGACTACTTCGAGCAGGTATGATCAGAGAGGTAAAGTATCCAAAATGGTTAGCCAATGTGGTTGTTGTCCAAAAGAAAAACAGAAAGTGGAGGGTATGTGTCGATTTCACTGATTTGAATAAGGCATGTCCCAAGGATCCTTTCCCATTACCCCACATTGACTCCATGGTGGATGCAACGGCGGGGCATGAACTGCTGACCTTTATGGATGCATCATCTGGATTCCAACAAATTCAGATGGAACCATCTGACCAAGAGGATACAACCTTTATGACCCCAACCGGTTTATATTGTTATATTGCCATGCCTTTTGGACTAAGAAATGCAGGTGCTACATATCAAAGGCTGGTAAATATGATGTTCAAAGATCAAATTGGAAAAACTATGGAGGTGTACATAGACGATATGGTGGTCAAGTCAAAGAAAGCTGAGGATCACCTAAGGGACTTGGAAGAAGCATTCGATATCTTGGATAATTACAACATGAAGCTTAATCCTTCAAAATGCCATTTTGGTGTTAAGGCAGGAAAGTTCTTAGGATACATGGTAACCCAGAGGGGCATTGAAGCAAGCCCGGAACAAATCAAAGCATTGATAAATATTAAATCTCCTGCCAATGCCAAGGATGTTCAAAGACTGACAGGCAGGATAGCAGCCTTAAACAGGTTCATATCGAAATCCTCAGAAAAATGCAAAGAATTCTACGATATCCTAAGGAAGAATAAGAAGTTTGAGTGGACTGAGAAACATGAGAACGCTTTACAAGCCCTTAAAGAATATATGTCCTCAGCACCAGCATTAGCAAAACCGGAAAAAGGAGATGTGTTATCCTTATACCTGGCGGCATCCTCAACCGCCGTAAGTGCTGTCCTTGTCAAGGATCACGAAGGTACACAATATCCTATCTACTATGTAAGTAAAAGTCTACTTGATGCCGAATCCAGGTACTCACACCTCGAAAAACTTATCCTTGCATTAATCATGGCATCGACTAAGTTAAGACATTATTTTGAAACCCATACTATTGTCGTTAGAACTAATTTTCCAATTAAGAATGTCCTCAGGAAACCAGATATGTCAGGGAGAATGGCTAAGTGGGCAGTAAAGCTTAGTGCCCATGATATAAAATACGAACCAAGAACAGCTATTAAATCTCAAGCACTAGCTGACTTTGTGGCTGATTTCAGTAGTGATCTACAAATAGAAGCGGAATTGGAGGTTCAGCAGCTGGATGAGACCAAGGATCCTTGGATACTACATACTGACGGATCCTCAAATATCAAAGGCACAGGGCTAGGGATCCTACTAAAATCGCCACAGGGGGACATAATACCCCACTCCATAGCCTGTGAGTTCCAAGCAACTAACAATGAGGCTGAATATGAAGCCTTAATTGCTGGCTTACAGATTGCTAAGGATATGGGGGTAAGATATCTCGAAGTATATGTAGATTCATTATTGATCACCAATCACTTTAATGGATCCTATGTTGTTAAAGGAGAAAAACTAACCAAATATTTAGAGATAGTCAAAGAATTGGCACTCTCTTTTGTTTCTTTTAGCTTAACACAGGTACCAAGGGAGGATAACACGGAAGCTGATGCATTGGCCAACCTAGGATCATCCTTAAAAATTCCAGAAGATATAAGTATCCCTATCATCCATATCCTGGCTCCTGCTATTGAAAATCAAGCAGCCATGGAAATAGAAGAGGATACTGCAGTAATCCCTAGTGAAGAAGCTCAATCTTATTCAGGATCATGGATCCCACCAATCATGAAATACTTGCAAAACGGAGAGATCCCAATGGGAGAAAATCCTAGAGCTTCCAGGATCAAGGTATCTCAATTTACAATCTTAAATAATATGCTATATAAACGATCCCTTGCAGGACCATATTTAAGATGTATTGAGGATCCTGAAATTGAAGAAGTGTTGAGAGACTTCCATGAAGGAGATTGTGGAAACCACACTGGGGGCAGGGCATTATTCTCAAGGATCCTTAGAACAGGATACTACTGGCCAACCATGAAAAGGGATGCTGTAGAGTATGCTAAGAGATGTGATCCTTGCCAAAGACATAGCAATATCCTTCACCAACCAGCTGAATTACTACACCCCATACCATCCTCTTGGCCATTCATGAGATGGGGAATGGATATAGTTGGCAAGCTCCCTAAAGCACCTGGTGGAAAAGTATTTATGCTTGCCATGACTGACTATTTTTCCAAGTGGATAGAAGCTGAAGCCTTTGCTCAAGTCAGAGAAAAGGAAGTCATATCCTTCATTAAAAGAAACATTATAACTAGATTTGGCATTCCCTCTGAAATTGTATGTGATAATGGCTCCCAATTCATTGGAAGCAGAACCACTAACTTTTGTGACAGTTGGGGAATCAAGATGATAACATCAACACCAGTTCATCCACAAGCCAATGGTCAAGCAGAATCATCCAACAAGATCATCATCAACAATCTGAAGAAGAAGCTAGGATCCAAGAAAGGAAAATGGGCAGAAGAATTACCTTATGTGCTATGGGCTGATAGGACAACTCCCAAGAATGCCACTGGTCAAACACCTTTCTCTTTAGTATTTGGGGCAGAAGCAGTGATCCCAACAGAAATGGTGATCCCAACTGCTAGAACAAGTGCTCGTGATCCTGAAGAAAATGCTACAATCCTAGCTCAGGATTTGGATACTATTGAGGAAAACAGGGATCTAGCTAGGATAAGGATGGCTAGCTACCAACAAAGAATGGCTGGTGCCTACAACAAAAATGTCAGAATAAGGAAGTTCCAAGTCGGAGACATGGTGTTGAGAAAAGCATTTCAAAATACTATCAATCCTGCTGACGGGAAGTTAGCACCAAAATGGGAAGGCCCCTACTTGATTGAAGCTGAAGCAGGAAAGGGGGCATACAGGTTGCTAACCATGGAAGGAAACTTGTTACCAAGAGCCTGGAATGCTGTTCACTTAAAGAGATATTTCATGTGAACATGATCCTTCAATGTGATCCTAACATTGAAGTATCCTTGAAGGATCCCGGAGATATCAGTGATCCTTACTCTGGTAATATGCTTATCCTGAAACTATTGCATTTTCTTACTTTTTACCTAAGGATAAGGATCATGTATCCTTCATCCTCTACTCACAAACCATTTGAGTTATGATAAGTTCAGGTATCTTCAGCATATCGTCAAGGATCTTCAAAAGCACCGCAGATCCTTGGGTCTAACCCCAGTTATCCTTGGGATTATCCCCAGTTTCCGCCAGCAGCGCACGATGATCCTGGTATAGTTCACGTCTTTGGGACCAGTACCCACTTTCGGGGCTGACAACCTCATCGTGCTGGCTATACTTAGGATCCTACGTATAATGGTAGACGTACCATACATCCGTTCCTAAGGTTTCTAACGTTTTCACGTTAGCTAAGGTTTTGACATTTTCATGTCACTAAGTTTGGATAGTTGCCAGAAAGGGCCATACTCCAGTTTACATACGATCCTTTGGGCTTGTCCCCAGTTATCCTTTGGGCTTGTCCCCAGTTATCCTATGGGCTTGTCCCCAGTGATCCTCTGGGATCATTCTCAGTTATCCTTTGGGCATGTCCCCAGTTACTAATTTATCTTTTACATTGGCTTAGTCCCAAGTTATATCTCACTTTTCAGGTTTTGGAAGTCTAAACATATAAGGATCCTTAATCCTTATTAACTATCAAAGTCTTATCTATGATTGTCTTGATTGAAGGTTAGGATCCTAACGTGGATCCTCAGGTATAATCCTTGACTATTTATACTCTTTATCCTAACCAACCCTTATACTTTGACAACCAAACCTATGATCCTTGAACTAAGACACTTTGAATATTTTCAATATCAGGATATTTGATCTAGGATCATATCCTAAATTTATTAAATATATTTTCAACTCTTGCAAACATATTACAAAGACAACTAAGAAACAAGAAGATAAGGATAACAACACGAGATAAGCCAGAAAAGTTAAGTTATATTATTAACAAAAGGATCATTAACCCTTTCAAAAAGTTGTCAAAATTGCCAACCCACATTTCTACCAGCAAAACGTGGCCCGTCCACATGGGTTGGCAAAGGGTGTCCATTGTCTATGCGGTCTTAGCATTTTGCAGGAAAATTAAAGCGGCATGATCACAAAGGCTTCATCCCCCAAACAGAGGATCCCTCCACCTTTTGCAATCCTACCCATTGTTCAAAGGATCCAGGATCCTTAACCCTAAAAACTATTGTTCGAAGATTACAGACCATAATTGTTTCAAACACCACAAACTACTATCAAAATTTAAAAAATTGGGCTCCGGCTATGTCTAGAAGTTTCCATCATTGCCCAATCTCGCAGCTCAAACCTTCGCTGCACCATCACCACCAGCTCCACTCGCCTCCCCCTGATCCTTACCGGCGTCTCCACCTTCAAGCATAGGGATATCCTCAACATCATCGTCATCCTCCAGCTCTGCTAGCCTTGCCTTCCAGCCTTCAATGTCCCATGTGCTCCTATCAAAGGAAGGATCCTGAGCCTCCGTGGCCATCTGCAGTTGTATCTTGTACATAGCTATCGCGGCAGAGACTTTAGCATCCTGAGTAATGTCATGCTTCTCATAATCGAACTTGATCAATGCTTTGACAGCCTCATCCTTAACGGCCCGGATCTTCTTCTCAAGATCAGTGATCTTGAGATCCTTCAGCACACCCATTTGATGAAGGTCGGCAATCTGGCGATCCTGATCTTCAACGTGGCCAACATAAGATTCTATTTCAGTAAGTTTCTGCAAAAACAACAGGATATAACGTCAGACACGGGTGATCCTCAAAAACCATCAGGATAACCAACAGGGGCAGTGATCCTGACCTCGTTGACAGAATCAAGAAATTGCTGATGGAGGAGGGGGAATCCTTGAAGATCCTCAGAAACTTTCCTCTTCTTTCCCTTACCCCTAATGGGTAATTTAGGGGCTGAAGCAGAAGGACTAGCAACCGAAGCCTTCTTCTTTGAAGACGTGACATTGGCAAGATCACTTATCCCAAATTTGGAGGCAGATTTAACAGACCTGGCAGATTTTCCAGCACCTACACAATTCAAAAACAAGATAAGTTCCCTTGTTAAATTAAATACTTTTACATAAAACTTATTTTCTATAAGGATACTTACTTGACATTGTGGCAGATGCAGAGGATATCTCTTGAGAATCTTGGATAGTGATTTGGAAGCTTCTAACTTCAGGATCAAGCTTTTTAAAAGCTAACACTCTCTCTTTTGCAACGGGGGTTAATTTCAGACGAGCAATGGAAATAGCTGCATAAAAGACAAAGGAAAAAAGACATCAGTGATCCTCATCATATGAGACAGGACTGATAGTGATCCTTCGAGGATCCTCTACCCTACCATGAGTGGCCCATTCCTTGGGCAGATCCTTCCCATCCGGGATGGAATCCCTCTTAACAAAGAAAAACCGACGTTTCCAGTTTGTATCATTCTTGGTAACTTTGAAGATTGGGTGATCCTCCCCAGCTTTCCGTTTCAACAAATATCGGTGAGAACCGAAGGTGGTGAGATCATAAAACTCAGCTAACTCCGCCATCCCCAGATCAATCCCTTCCTGCTCGATGATCCTCTCGAAGGTATAAAGAACCCTCCAGATCATCGGCATAGCTTGGATGTAAGAGATGCCGGTTAAGGAAAAGAAAGACTGGGTAAAATCTGGAAAAGGATACGAGTACCCTATAGCAAACGGGGTAGCAGGAAAAGCCACCCAGACATCCGAGACAAAGTCGCTCAAAGCAGTAGGATCAAAGGATTTAAAAACGGCATTCGCCGGAAAACAATGACGAATTTTGTCTACGTGAGCATCACTAAAGCAACACCTCTCCGTAGGAGAATCCTTGATAATCCCCTGGCTTTTTAAGGGACTACCCTTCTTGGAATCCTTGTGCGGAGAATTCCGGAGCAACATGTTTGGAACAGAAACACAGTAGAAACAGAAAACAGAGCAAAGAGAGTAGAGAGAAGAAGAAGAGAAGAGGAGAGTACCTGATCGATCTTCGGTGAAGAATATAAAGGGAGTGTATCCCGAATTTAAATACAAACTGATCCTCACCCTATCTCCTATTTATAATCATGATCTGCAGGATTGTCACATCTCTGACGTAATGATCACAACGGCTAGTCCGAACATAACGGCTAGTTTCTTGGAGTCGCCCGTTAGAGATAGGATCGAAACAAAATATAACTCGTCTATTTACAATTAACTCCTTATATTTTGGGGGCAATTGTTAGGGCTGGATTTTTATTATAGGTGATCCTTACACATGATCCTAACCAGTGATCCTTATTTCTTTGGCAGACAGTGATCCTCGGCAGGACTCCAGGATCAGGATCATGGGACATTATGGTGATCCTCATACTAACGGCCACTTCCGCTTAATACAATATTGTTTTGCAGGACCATCTAGCAGGATATGCTCTAGACATCATGATCCAGGGACGCGTCTTCACAAATATGGCAAGAGCTTAATTGAAGAAGGACGTTGCACAGGATATGGAAACATGGCTTGATTCATGGGCAGCAATTTAGGCTAGATTGTCTTTATTTCTAAAGGGGTAATGAGCTGATAATTAGTCCTTTTACCTAAAATAAGTCACCTACACTTGTATAAATACCCCTCTTCCTCATTCGGAAGAAGGGACACGACATACGACACAACTCTCAAACACTTAGACACTCAGTGATCCTTGTACTCAGCTCATTACTATCCGAAGTTGTAACTACATTTTTATTATATTGAAGTTGGTGATCGGTAGTTGCCATCACCCGAGGTTTTTTATGCCGGAGATCATCCATTGATCAAGGGCTTTTTCCTCGTATAAATCATTGTGTCTTTGCATCTTTATCACAGAAGTGATCCTTTACTTTCATAATTAACCAAGCATCATACCCCGTTTACATAAAGTTTGGTTACATTATCCTTGTGTGATTTTTGACCAAAACACTACTTATCAAAGGCTAGTCAATATGATGTCCAAAGATCAAATTGGGCACATTATGGAAGTCTATATAGATGACATGGTGGTTAAGTCTAAAAAAGCTGAGGATCACCTTAAAGACTTGGAGGAAGCATTCAATATCCTTGATAAATTTAATATGAAACTAAATCCTTCCAAGTGTCATTTTGGTGTTAAAGCAGGTAAATTCCTAGGCTATATGGTGACTAAGAGGGGCATTGAAGCAAGTCCAGAGCAAATCAAGGCTATTGTGAATATCAAATCTCCTGCCAATGCTAAGGATGTGCAAAGATTGACAGACAGGATTGCAGCCTTGAACAAGTTCATATCCAAGTCCTCAGAAAAGTGCAAGGAATTCTATGACATCCTGAGGAAGAACAAGAAATTTGAATGGACTGAGAAGCATGAAAGTGCCCTCAAAGCTCTTAAGGATTACCTATCCTCAGCCCCCGCCTTGATGAAACTAGAAAAAAGGGGATATATTATCCTTATACTTAGCGGTATCCTCAAAAGCAGTAAGTGCGGTCCTTGTTAAGGATCACCAAGGTACACAACATCCTGTTTATTATGTAAGTAAGAGTTTGCTTGATGCTGAATCCAGGTATTCACATTTAGAAAAAAACTTATCCTTGCTTTAATCATGGCATCCACTAAATTAAGACATTATTTTGAAACTCATGCCATTATTGTTAAGACTAATTTTCCAATTAAGAATGTTCTCAGGAAACCTGAAATGTCAGGAAGGATGGCTAAGTGGGCAGTGAAGCTCAGTGCTTATGATATAAGATATGAGCCTAGAACAGCCATTAAATCCCAAGCCTTAGCTGACTTTGTGGCAGATTTCAGTAGTGACTTGCAAAGGGAGGCTGAATTAGAAGTCCAATATCTAGAGGAAACTAAGGATCCTTGGATACTCTACACTGATGGAGCCTCTAATGTTAAAGGAACAGGGCTTGGAATACTACTAAAATCGCCACAGGGGGATATAATACCCCACTCCATAGCTTGTGAGTTCCAAACTACTAACAATGAGGCTGAATATGAAGCCTTGATAGCTGGTTTGCAAATTTCCAAGCATATGAGGATCAGGTATCTTGAGGTACATGTAGATTCATTATTAATCACTAATCACTTTAATGGATCCTATGCTGTTAAAGGTGAAAAGCTAATCAAATACTTAGAGATAGTCAAAGAATTGGCACTCTCTTTTGTATCCTTTAGTTTGACACAGGTACCAAGAGAAGAGAATGAAGAAGCTGATGCACTGGCTAATTTAGGATCATCCTTGAAGATCCCAGAATATATCAAAATCCCTATTATCCACATCCCGAATCCTGCTATAGAGGATCATGTGGCTATGGAAATAGGAGAGGATTCGGCGATCATACCTAGTGATGCTCCGCAATCAGGATCCTGGATCCTTCCAATCATGAGATATATTCAATATGGAGAGATCCCTACAGGAGATAACCTCAGAGCTTTCAAAATTAAGGTATCTCAATTTACAATATTGAATAACATGCTATACAAACAATCTCTTGCAGGTCCATATCTAAGATATATTGAGGATCCTGAAATCCAAGAAGTCTTAAAGGATTTTCATGAAGGAGATTGTGGAAATCACACTAGGGGCAGGGCATTATTCTCAAGGATAATGAGAACAGGATACTACTAGCCTACTATGAAGAAGGATGCTGTGGATTATGCTAAAAGATGTGATCCTTGTTAGAGACATAGTAATATCCTTCATCAACCAGCTGAACTTTTGCATCCTATATCCTCCTCTTGGCCATTTATGAGATGGGGAATGGATATAGTTGGTAAGCTTCCTAAGGCACCTGGTGGAAAAGTGTTCATGCTTGCTATGACTGATTACTTCTCCAAGTGGATAGAGGCTGAAGCCTTTGCTCAAGTTAGAGAGAAAGAAGTGATATCCTTTATCAAAAGAAATATTATTACCAGATTTGGTATCCCTTCTGAAATTGTATGTGATAATGGATCCCAATTTATTGGGAGTAGAACTACTAACTTTTGTGACAACTGGGGGATTAAGATGATAACATCAACACCAGTTCACCCACAAGCTAATGGTCAGGCAGAATCATCCAACAAGATCATCATCAACAACTTGAAAAAGAAACTTGGATCCAAGAAAGGGAAATGGGCAGAAGAGCTACCTTATGTATTATGGGCTTATAGGACAACTCCCAAGAATGCTACTGGTCAAACTCCATTCTCTTTGGTATTTGGAGCAGAATCAGTGATCCTTACAGAAATGGTGGTTCCTACTGCAAGAACAAGTATCCGTGATCCTGAAGGAAATGCTGAAAACTTGGTTCAAGACTTGGATACTATAGAAGAACTCAGGGATTTGGCAAGGATAAGGATGGCCAGTTATAAACAAAGGATGGCCGGAGCTTACAACAAGAATGTCAGGATCAGGAAATTCCAAGTTGATGATATGGTATTAAGGAAAGCATTTCAGAATACCACCAATCCTGCTGATGGAAAGTTGGCACCAAAGTGGGAAGGCCCTTATTTGATTGAAGCTGAAGTAGGAAAGGGGGCATATCGCTTGCTGACAATGGAAGGTGATTTGTTACCAAGAGCTTGGAATGCTGTCCATTTGAAAAGATACTTCATGTAATAAGGATCCGTGATCCTTAGCCAATGATGATCCTTGAAGGATCCTTAGCCAACGAAGGATCCTCGTAATGGTAATGATCTAACCTCAAACTCTTTAACTTTTTATATATCAAATACTTAAGGATAAGTGTGACAACTCATATTCCAAACCCGTCTTTGTATTGTATGCAACGTATGTGAACTTGATTGAACTATCGAATGTATGACATTATGACATGTTATGTGAATATGTATTATGTGAATATGTATATATCTACTTAATCCGAACCGCACAACACATAGCCAATCGCACAAGCTAATGGGCCGACTCATGACACTCTCGGCCCACTCTCTTTTGAAACCGAAACACATAGACAACCCATGAAGGGATTCGGCCCACTACACTTATACGAATTAGAGGGTGGGGTATACACCTCATTCGTTACAATTTACCTCACACACTCAAAACCCTAGCTCCCTCTTCTCTCACTCAAACTCGACGGCACAAGACAACCAAGGAACATTCTTTGTTCGGATCACCCTCTTGCCATCATTAACCGGTTAGTGTGCTTATGATTGTTTGCGTGTTTGAGTTATAGATTACGTGTTGATGTGTGTACTATGATAGTCTTGCATGATGATTTAGGGTTTTTAATTTGATCGATTATGTTCTTGTGAATAAGATTACATGATATAGAACCAGAACCGATTAGATGATTAATCGGTTGCCATATTCTGTTTTCGGATTACTTGTTAAGATTGAATGCATGTAATCGGTGGTATATTGTATAATCGGACAGAATCATGTGATTTGATAAGTTGTTGTTATGCTTGAACAAGATTAGGGTTCATATGAATTTGTGATGGATTGGCTTGTTTGATCGATAATTACAAGAATAGAAACTGTTAATTGAGTTGGTAAACTTGGAAACTACTAAATGGATTGTAACTAACTAGCATGATTTCCGGAATGATAAGGCCGATCGCACAAGGCCTCCCGTCACACAAATGGCCCAATCGCACAAGATCAGATCATTCAAGATCTGATCCAAACGTACAAGCTACTCGCACAAGCCGGACACACAAAGTTAATCGCACAAGATGATTTCTATCGCACAAGTCCCTTGGATCGCACATGCTCTATTGGGCCGCACTAGTAATTCTGTTTTGTTTGTTTGTTGGGCTGAGGTCCGTATGTGAACTCTTTAACTGTTGGGCCGGGTGAGAAATCTTGGGCTGGGTAATAAAGCGGGTCGCACAAGGTGTAGTTAGTCGGATTGGGCCGGACAAGCCCAAGTCACATCGCACAACCCACCCAGCCGCACAAGATTGTTATTCGTTCATTCGTTATTGGGCCGACATGTTAATTGAACCTGTTATTGTTATTTGGGCCGAAGTATAGGGATCGCACAACATGCTGTGGATCGCACAAGGTTGTGCTGATCGCACAACATGTTGGGCCGATTACCAGTGGGCTTATCTAATCGCACATTGTTTGATTGTTAAAGTGTTGCCATGACCTATACGTGTTTGTAACGTGATAACTTGTGTGAAACATGCGTGCTTTACCTGAACCAAACCTGACTTATATGATAATCCTGTTAGGACGTGATTGACCACTTTTAATTCGAGTAACTTTTGGTATAATCTGCCGAGCAAACCAAGGTGAGTTCATTGCATTTTCTCAAGCATGCGTCCCGGTGGTTTGGGACAACTGGTAAACATTTGGAAGGGAAACTTGGGGTAAACAACTGGAACATAGAAACAATCATCTACCGGATTGCCTGTAAGGCAATGGGGTAATTAGTTGATAGCGCTATTAGGTTTGGCACCCTCACACCGGGCCGTAAGGACGGGCGTGAACTAATTACTGGGACAACATGTGAATACAACACGGATATAAGACCTCCTACAGCTTGTCAAGGTTGTTTGATACCTTGACTTTGACCAATGCCTGGTTATGGGCATTGGGGTTAGGCATTCCCATCATTGACGCTGCATACGGTACAATAAACGAGTTAACAACGACATCTGAACCAAACAACGAGTTGATTTAATTAATATTTGGTAACTTCACACGTAAGCAACACCTTGAACTCACCAGCGTAGTCTGACACACTTGTTGCATGCTTGTAGGTCATTAACATTTGGAACATGGACTTGCTATCTGGGAGTGCTGGAGTGGTCATGGATCGAGGCTCTTGGATTAACTTACATTTGATACATTAGTTTTAAGTATTATTATGAAACAGTTGCTAAACGAATTATTACATGCTTCCGCTACACAACTTTTGAGAATTGATGTTTGACATCTTATTTTAGTATTTAATGTCATGACTTATTTAAATATTCATCATTGGTTCAATGTGATTGGTGGCTCGAACTCTGATGCGTAACACGCCTCGCGGGGTTTCCGCAGGTGGAATTTTGGGGGTGTTACAGTTGGTATCAGAGCCACTGGTTATAGTGAACTAGGTTTTAAAACGTTTTATAAAACCAGACTATAACCGAACAACTTCGAAAATCGATCATGACACTCAGCTCCAGATTGCAAGGTTCGTCTCTCTCTCACTTTATACATTACTTGCTTAGCAGTCACACACTCACAACGTATATGAACTGAAACATTAAACACCATAGTGACTTGATAGTGTGACACTACTCTTCGACTTATGCGAACCATAGACCTGTGATACCACCTGTTATGTTGATTGAACGGGGGAAACTTCGAGCGTAAGCTAAGAGGCACTGAGATAAGCATGCAAATTGCCTTATTATTATGGGTGCACACTTAATAATAACGTGAGGTGCATGCCAGTCCCAGTGAGGCTTATCGAGCGTGAGAAGGGTTCTGCCTTACTATGTGTGAACTTAGTAGTACGTGAATATCAGTATGATACTCGACTCCTATCTCGTTTCGATTTCTAAATCGGTTTATTCCCAACTATAGAAACATGAGTGGACGAGGACACGGACGTGGCAACATCACCATGACTCAGGCTGAGTTGACTGACCTAATCAATACCCGCGTGGCTGAGGCTTTAACAGCCTATCAAGCTGGTACGGAATGTACCAAGTACTTTTTACTCTTATACCACGTACACGTCTTTTCACACCTATAATGTGTTTCCTTCCGTCATTTAGGTCAGCAAGCGCAACCTCAACCCAACCCGCCTGCGTGCACATTCAAAATGTTTATGGACTGTAAGCCACAGACCTTCACCGGGACTGAAGGGGCTGTGGGACTTCTGAGATGGTTCGAGAAAGCAGAGTCTGTGTTTGCTATCTGTAACTGTCCCGCTGGGGACAGGGTGAAATATGCTGCGGGTACCTTGGCGGATGGTGCCCTAACGTGGTGGAACACCCAGGTACAGTTGTTGGGCATTGAAGCAGCGAATGCGACAACCTGGGAAGACTTTAAAGAACTGATCAGAGAGGAGTACTGTCCCCGGGATGAAGTCCAGAAGTTGGAAAACGAGTACTACGACTTGAAGATGGTTGGATCTGAAGTCGAAGCGTATGTGAAGCGATCGTATGAACTGGCCGACATGTGCCCGAACTTGTCTCGGCCTATGTCTCGGAGGATTGAATTATTCATCAAAGGGTTGCCTCCGCGTGTGAAGAGCTTGGTCACTGCAGCCCATCTCAATGATTTGACACAGATCGTTCGTCTGACTCATAAGATTGTGGACCAAGAGGTAGAAAGCGATTCGTTACCCCCGCGCATTTCGGCCACTACTGCTGCTACACCCACTGCCACTGCGTCCGCTAATGATAACAAGCGGAAGTGGAGTGATTATGATCGAGCATCCAGTGCTGGTCAGACTCAGAAAAGGCCAGACAACAACAACAACCGCAACATTAGCCAGTCGTCTTCTGTCAATCAAGGCCAGGGAAGTGGCCAAAGTCAGGGCTCGTATGCAGGGAAGAAACCGCAGTGTAATAAGTGTGGCTACCATCATTTCGGGCCGTGTAGTCGCACATGTCGCAGGTGCGGTAAAGTGGGCCATGAGGCCAAGGATTGTAGGGCCTCACAACCCAAACACCAGCAGCAACAGAACCAGCAAAACCAGAGACAACAGGGGCAACCACCCCAGCAGAACCAAGGTTTCAGAAAGGGGTGCTATCAGTGTGGGGATGAGGGTCACTTTAAGCGGGATTGCCCTCAGTTAAACCAGAACGCTAACGACAACAACCGCCCGAATAACAACAATGCTGGAAACAACAACAACAACAACGACAACAACGAGGGTAATGGTGCTCGCGGTAGAGTGTTCCAGCTTGGAGCAGGGGATGCCAGGAATGACGGCAACGTTGTAACTGGTACGTTTCCTGTTAACAATCGTATTGCTTCTGTATTATTTGATTCGGGTGCCGATTGGAGTTATGTGTCCCTAGAGTTTAGTCAACAATTAGGGATAACCCCAACACCTTTAGAAGTTAAACAAGTAGTAGAACTAGCAGATGGTAAAACGATAGAAGCCTCAAATGTCCTTTTTGGATGTAAACTAGATCTCGTGGGTCAGGTGTTTGACATTGACCTCCTTCCCGTTATGCTCGGTAGTTTTGACATAGTGGTAGGCATGGATTGGTTGTCTAAGCACCAAGCAGAAATTTTGTGTAAGGAGAAAGTTGTGCGTATTCCTCTCCCTGATGGGGAGTCACTGTTAGTTCAAGGGCATCGTAGTGGGACGATGGTTGGGATTATTACGGCCATGCGTGCACAGCAGTATCTACAAAAGGGGTATCCAGCAATGTTAGCGTTAGTTACCCACGCTCAGTCTGAAGAGAGTAAGATTGAGGATCTACCAGTGGTGCGAGAATTCGCTGATGTATTTCCAGAGGAGCTACCAGGGTTACCTCCTCACCGTCAAGTAGAATTTCAGATTGATCTTGCACCGGGGGCGGCTCCAATTGCTCGAGCTCCTTACCGGTTAGCACCTGGAGAGTTACAGGAGTTGTCTAATCAGCTACAGGAGTTGTTGGATAGGGGTTTCATTCGACCCAGTTCTTCGCCTTGGGGAGCCCCAGTCCTGTTCGTAAAGAAGAAAGACGGGTCATTCCGTATGTGTATCGACTATCGAGAACTCAACAAGGTGACCATTAAGAACCGCTATCCATTACCACGCATCGACGACTTGTTTGACCAGCTGCAAGGGTCAAGCTTCTATTCCAAGATCGACTTAAGATCGGGGTATCACCAGGTAAGGGTTAGGGAAGAGGATGTTCCTAAAACGGCTTTTCGAACGCGCTACGGACACTATGAGTTTTTGGTCATGCCGTTTGGATTGACTAATGCACCAGCGGTCTTCATGGATCTCATGAACCGCGTATGTAAGCCATATCTCGACGAGTTTGTTATAGTGTTTATTGACGACATCTTAGTCTATTCCAAGAACAAAGAAGATCACGAGCGTCACCTACGTCTCATCTTGGAACTTTTGAGAAGGGAACAACTGTATGCGAAGTTTTCTAAGTGCGACTTTTGGATTCGAGAAGTGCATTTCCTTGGGCACGTTGTTAACGAGAAAGGGATACATGTGGATCCTGCGAAGGTGGATGCAGTTAAGAATTGGGCGGCACCAAAGACTCCGTCTGAGGTGCGACAATTTCTTGGTCTCGCAGGGTATTATCGGAGGTTCATTAAAGACTTCTCGAAAATCGCGCAACCTCTCACCTCGCTGACACAGAAGAACACGGCGTACTCTTGGGGAACGAAGCAGGAAGAGGCCTTCCAGTTGTTAAAACAGAAACTTTGCAGTGCACCGATCTTGTCATTACCAGAGGGTACCGAAGATTTTGTGGTTTATTGTGATGCTTCGATTCAGGGTCTTGGTTGCGTGTTGATGCAACGCGAGAAAGTGATAGCTTATGCTTCTCGTCAGCTGAAGGTGCACGAAAAGAACTACACGACACACGACTTGGAGCTAGGAGCGGTGGTATTTGCGTTGAAGATTTGGAGGCACTATCTGTACGGTACCAAATGCACCATCTACACCGACCATAGGAGTCTCTAGCACATCTTCGACCAGAAAGAGTTGAATATGCGACAGCGACGATGGGTGGAATTATTAAATGATTATGAATGTGCCATCAAGTATCATCCGTGCAAGGCGAACGTTGTAGCTGACGCCCTCAGCAGAAAGGATAATGCACCTAGGCGTGTACGAGCATTGCAACTCACGATCCAGTCCAACCTTCCTTCCCAGATACGAGACGCTCAGTTAGAAGCGTTGAAACCAGAGAACGTTCGAGCTGAAGCTTTGCGTGGCTCGAGACAACGACTAGAACGAAAGGGAGACGGTGCTTACTACGTAACTGGACGCATTTGGGTCCCATTCTTTGGCAACTTACGAGAACTTGTAATGGAAGAGGCACATAAGTCACGCTACTCTGTACATCCGGGATTAGATAAGATGTACCACGACCTGAAAACTACCTACTGGTGGCCCAGCATGAAGGCTCATATAGCAACCTACGTCAGCAAATGTTTGACTTGTGCTAAAGTCAAAGCAGAACATCAAAACCCTCAGGTCTACTGCAGCAACCAGAGATACCCACATGGAAGTGGGAACAGATCGCTATGGATTTTGTGACAGGATTACCCAGAACTCAAGCCGGGAATGATACCATTTGGGTGATTGTCGACCGCCTCACGAAGTCAGCATACTTCTTAGCAATCAAGGAAACAGACAAGTTTTCTCAATTGGCAGCAATCTACCTTAAGGAAGTGGTTTCTAGGCATGGGGTGCCAACTTCTATCATCTCAGATCGAGATCCGCGTTTCACTTCAGAGTTATGGCAGTCAATGCATAAATCGTTCGGTTCCCAACTCGACATGAGTACCGCTTATCACCCGCAGACGGATGGTCAAAGCGAGCGCACCATCCAGACACTTGAAGACATGTTGCGGGCGTGTGTGATTGATTTTGGGAAGGGGTGGGAGAAACACTTGCCACTGATAGAATTCTCCTACAGCAACAGTTATCATACAAGCATTAAGGCAGCTCCGTTCGAAGCACTGTACGGACGGAAATGTCGTTCACCTCTCTGTTGGCATGAGGTGGGTGATAGTCAGATCATAGGCCCTGAGTTTGTGCTTGAGGCATCAGAAAGCATTGTGCAGATCCGAAATCGTATGGCCGCAGCTCGCGATCGTCAGAAAAGCTACGCTGACAAGCGTAGTAAACCGCTAGAATTTGAAGTTAATGACCGCGTTATGTTAAAGGTTTCACCCTGGAAGGGTGTGGTGCGTTTTGGGAAACGCGGCAAACTAAACCCTCGTTATGTAGGACCATTCAAAATTTTAGAACGGATTGGAAAGGTGGCCTACAGGTTGGAATTACCGGCTGAGTTGGGTAATGTCCATGACGTATTTCACGTATCGCAACTAAAGAAGTGTTTGGTTGATGAAACACTAGTTGTACCATTTCAAGAACTGAAGATAGATGACAAATTGCAGTTTGTCGAAGAACCAATTGAGATTATGGATCGGGAAGTTAAAGTTCGGAAACACAGCCGTATACCGATTGTGAGAGTTCGTTGGAACTCAAGACGTGGTCCAGAGTTCACGTGGGAACGCGAGGACCAGATGAAACTTAAGTATCCACATTTGTTCCCCGAAGACCAGTCCAAACCTAGTGAACCTACTGTTGATGCAACTAGTGAATTTCGGGACAAAATTCCCATTCAAGTTGGCGAGGATGTGACACCCCAGGAAAACCAGCAGATGATATAACTTACCTAGCTTTAACCTATCCAGCTTTCTCAGTGAGTGCGTACCAAATTTCGGGACGAAATTTCTTTTTAGTTGGGGATACTGTGACAACTCGTATTCCAAACCCGTCTTTGTATTGTATGCAACGTATGTGAACTTGATTGAACTATCGAATGTATGACATTATGACATGTTATGTGAATATGTATTATGTGAATATGTATATATCTACTTAATCCGAACCGCACAACACATAGCCAATCGCACAAGCTAATGGGCCGACTCATGACACTCTCGGCCCACTCTCTTTTGAAACCGAAACACATAGACAACCCATGAAGGGATTCGGCCCACTACACTTATACGAATTAGAGGGTGGGGTATACACCTCATTCGTTACAATTTACCTCACACACTCAAAACCCTAGCTCCCTCTTCTCTCACTCAAACTCGACGGCACAAGACAACCAAGGAACATTCTTTGTTCGGATCACCCTCTTGCCATCATTAACCGGTTAGTGTGCTTATGATTATTTGCGTGTTTGAGTTATAGATTACGTGTTGATGTGTGTACTATGATAGTCTTGCATGATGATTTAGGGTTTTTAATTTGATCGATTATGTTCTTGTGAATAAGATTACATGATATAGAACCAGAACCGATTAGATGATTAATCGGTTGCCATATTCTGTTTTCGGATTACTTGTTAAGATTGAATGCATGTAATCGGTGGTATATTGTATAATCGGACAGAATCATGTGATTTGATAAGTTGTTGTTATGCTTGAACAAGATTAGGGTTCATATGAATTTGTGATGGATTGGCTTGTTTGATCGATAATTACAAGAATAGAAACTGTTAATTGAGTTGGTAAACTTGGAAACTACTAAATGGATTGTAACTAACTAGCATGATTTCCAGAATGATAAGGCCGATCGCACAAGGCCTCCCATCACACAAATGGCCCAATCGCACAAGATCAGATCATTCAAGATCTGATCCAAATGTACAAGCTACTCGCACAAGCCGGACACACAAAGTTAATCGCACAAGATGATTTCTATCGCACAAGTCCCTTGGATCGCACATGCTCTATTGGGCCGCACTAGTAATTCTGTTTTGTTTGTTTGTTGGGCTGAGGTCCGTATGTGAACTCTTTAACTGTTGGGCCGGGTGAGAAATCTTGGGCTGGGTAATAAAGCGGATCGCATAAGGTGTAGTTAGTCGGATTGGGCCGGACAAGCCCAAGTCACATCGCACAACCCACCCAGCCGCACAAGATTGTTATTCATTCATTCGTTATTGGGCCGATATGTTAATTGAACCTGTTATTGTTATTTGGGCCGAAGTATAGGGATCGCACAACATGCTGTGGATCGCACAAGGTTGTGCTGATCGCACAACATGTTGGGCCGATTACCAGTGGGCTTATCTAATCGCACATTGTTTGATTGTTAAAGTGTTGCCATGACCTATACGTGTTTGTAACGTGATAACTTGTGTGAAACATGCGTGCTTTACCTGAACCAAACCTGACTTATATGATAATCCTGTTAGGACGTGATTGACCACTTTTAATTCGAGTAACTTTTGGTATAATCTGCCGAGCAAACCAAGGTGAGTTCATTGCATTTTCTCAAGCATGCGTCCCGGTGGTTTGGGACAACTGGTAAACATTTGGAAGGGAAACTTGGGGTAAACAACTGGAACATAGAAACAATCATCTACCGGATTGCCTGTAAGGCAATGGGGTAATTAGTTGATAGCGCTATTAGGTTTGGCACCCTCACACCGGGCCGTAAGGACGGGCGTGAACTAATTACTGGGACAACATGTGAATACAACGCGGATATAAGACCTCCTACAGCTTGTCAAGGTTGTTTGATACCTTGACTTTGACCAATGCCTGGTTATGGGCATTGGGGTTAGGCATTCCCATCATTGACGCTGCATACGGTACAATAAACGAGTTAACAACGACATCTGAACCAAACAACGAGTTGATTTAATTAATATTTGGTAACTTCACACGTAAGCAACACCTTGAACTCACCAGCGTAGTCTGACACACTTGTTGCATGCTTGTAGGTCATTAACATTTGGAACATGGACTTGCTATCTGGGAGTGCTGGAGTGGTTATGGATCGAGGCTCTTGGATTAACTTACATTTGATACATTAGTTTTAAGTATTGCTACACGAATTATTACATGCTTCCGCTACACAACTTTTGAGAATTGATGTTTGACATCTTATTTTAGTATTTAATGTCATGACTTATTTAAATATTCATCATTGGTTCAACGTGATTGGTGGCTCGAACTCTGATGCGTAACACGCCTCGCGGGGTTTCCGCAGGTGGAATTTTGGGGGTGTTACAATAAGGATCATGTATCCTTTATCCTCCCTTCACTTGTTTCTAAGTCTTGCAGAAGGTTTGAGTATCCTTGGCAGAGGATAAGTCTCCACAGAAGTATCCAGTTTTTTGGGCTTGACCCCAGTTATTTGGGCTTGACCCCAGTTTTTTGGGCTAGTCCCCAGTTTGGGCTTGTCCCCAGTATCGCCAGTAGCGCACAATGATCCTGGTACAGTTCATGGCAATGGGACCAGTACTCGCTTTAGGGGCTGACAATTTCATTGTACTGGCTGTATCCGGGATCCTACATATAATGGTAGACGTACCATATGTTTTGGTCAAAAATCACTTAAAGATAATGCAACCAAACTTTATGTAAACGGGGAATGATGCTTGGTATGATGAACAAGGTGAAGGATCACTCAAATGTAAAATGCACAACTGACACAAGGATTTATACGAGGAAAAAGCCCTTGATCAATGAATGATCTCCGGCATAAAAAACCTCGGGTGATGGAAACTACCGATCACCAAACTTCAATATAAGAAATAATGTTTACAACTTCGGATGGTAACGAGCTAGGTACAAGGATCACTATAGTATCGTATGCTAAAGCGTGTGAGAAATGTGTTGTGTCTTCCGAATGTTCAAGAGTGCCATTTATACAAGTGTGTGTGGTTTTATTTTAGGCAAATCACCTAACTACTAGCTCGTTACCCCTTTAGAAATAGAAGTAAATTTAGCCTAAATAATCGCCCTTGAATTGTGCTGAGTTTCCATATTTGCCATAACGTCCATCTTTGATTATGCATGTGCGAGATTATCGTGACAGATTCCTTGTTTACGTTGCTAAGACCGGATCCAACTCATAATTCCTGCAAGATAATATTAAGTCCAAAGAGAACAGTCGTTAGTATGAGGATCCTTGGAATGATCCGTGATCCTGATCCTGGAGCTCCTCTGAGGATCACTATCTGCCAAAGAAACAAGGATCACTTGTTAGGATCACATGTTAGGATCATATGTAAGGATCATAGGTCATGAAAATCCATCCCTAACAATTGCCCCCAAAATATAAGGAGTATTTATGTAATATAAACGAGTTATATTTTGCTGAATCTTATCTCTAACTAACTCAACGGATATATAGCCGTTAAGGTGGAACTATCCGTTATGGTCTGACGTCATGGAGGTGACAGCCCTGCACAATCATGATTAAAATAGAAATAGGGATAGGATCGAATGCATTTAAATTCAAAGCAACTCCCTTTATAACCGTATTCAGAAGATCAACCAGGTATTCTCCTTTTCATCTTCTTCTCTCTTGCTCTGTTTTTCTTCTTCTTCTATTCTTCTGTAAAAGATGTTGCTCCGGAACTCCCCCTGCAAGGATCCTAAGAAGAACAGCCCCTTAAAGGGTCAAGGGATCATCAAAGATTCCCCCTCCGAGAGGTGTTGCTTCACCGACCCTCAAATCGATAAAATCCGTCGTTGTTTCCCGGCGGAAACCCTTTTCAAGTCTTTTAGTCCTACCACTTTGAGTGATTTCATCTCTGAGACTTGGGTAGCTTTCCCGGTCACCCCTTTCTTGATAGGATATTCGTATCCTTTTCCTCAATTCACCCAATCTTTTTTCTCCCTTACCGGCATCTGCTATATCCAGGCTATGCCGATGATCTGGAGGGTGTTATACACCCTTGAAAGGATCATTGAGCAAGAGGGTATTGACCTCGGTATGGCGGAGTTGGGTGAGATGTATGATCTCACAACTTTTGGATCCCACCGATATTTGTTCAAGCGAAAAGCTGGAGAGGATCACCCTGTTTTCAAAGTGACCAAAAATGACACGAACTGGAAGCGACGATTCTTTTTTGTTAGGAGAGATTCCATCCCTAATGGGAAGGATTTGCCCAAGGAGTGGGCTACCCATGGTAGGATAGAGGATCCTGGAAGGATCATCATAGAACTTGTTCCTTAGGATAAGGATCACTAACATTTTCTTGTTTATTGTGCAGCTATATCCGTTGCTCATCTTAGGTTGACTCCTGCTGCAAAAGAGAGACTCTTGGCCTTTAAGAAGCTTGATCCGGAGACAAGAACTTTCCAGGTTGCCACCCAGGATTCTCAAGAAGTATCCTCTGCCTCTGTCACAATGTCAAGTAAGTATCCTCATTTAAAAAGTAATTCTGTGTAGGATTTTCAAGTTTAATTAGAATACTTATCTTATTTTGGTTGTGTAGGTGCTGGAAAATCCTCTAAGTCTGCTTCAAAGTTCGGCATCGATGATCTTACCAATGTCAAATCCGCAAAGAAGAAGACTCCTGCTGCTAGCTCAACTGCTTCAGCCCCTAAAGCACCTATCAGGGGTAAAGGAAAGAAGAGAAAGGCCTCTGAGGATTTACAAGGTCTGCCCCTGCTTCGCCAACAGTTCCTGGACTACTTCAATGAGGTAAGGATCACTGCCCCTGTTTGTTATCCTGACAGTTTTGAGGATCACTTGTTTTTGATGTTATGCCTTGTCTTCCTTGCAGAAATTTGCTGAGATAGAGACGTATGTTGGCCACGTCGAGGATCAAGACCGCCAGATTGCTGACCTCCAACAGATGGGTGTGCTGAAGGATCTTAAGATAGCTGATCTTGAGAAGGAGCTCCGGGCCACCAAGGATAATGCTGCCAGGATGCTGATCAATTTTGATTATGAGAAGCATGAGATCACCCAGGATGCCAAGGTCTCTGCTGCAATAACCATGTATAAGATCCAGCTGCAGATGGCTGTGGAGGCTCAGGATCCTGCCTTCGACAAAAGCACATGGGATGTAGAGGGTTGGAAGGCGAGGCTAACAGAGCTTGAGGATGATGAAGAGGCTGAGGAGATCCCGATGCTTGAGGGTGGAGAGGCTGGCAAGGATCATGCTGGTGAGGCAAGTGGAGCCGGTGGTGAGGGTGCAGCGAAGGATTGAGCTGCAGGATTGGGCGATGAAGGAAACTTCTAGACATAGCCGGAGCCCAATTTTTTTTTGTTTGATGGTTGTGATGTTTTAAAACAATTATGGTCTGTATTTGAACAATAGGTTTAGGGTTGAGGATCTAGGATCCTGTGAACAATAGGTAGGATTACATATGGTGGAGGGATCCTCTGTTTGGGGGATGAAGCCATTGTGATCCTGCCACCTTTTAAATTCCTGCATGCTATGACCGCACAGATAATGGACACCCTTTGCCAACCCATGTGGACGGGCCACGTTTTGCTGGTAGAAACGTGGGTTGACAATTTTGACAACTTTGAAGGGTTTTAATCCTTTGTTAATAAAATAACTCTTAATCTTTTTGGCTTATCTCGTATTGTTATCCTTTTAATTTCCAATTGTTTTGATATATATTTGTCTGAGTGAGAAAAGTTAAGCAAATTATTTTTAAGAAATTTAGGATACGATCCAGGATCAAGTATCCTATAGTTGAAAACTTCCAAAAAGTAATTCATTTTAAGGATCATGGGTCCCGTTGTCAAGGTCTAAGGGTTATTCAAATGAATAATGAATGAAATTAGAAATCGTTAAGGATCATACCTGAGGATCCAAGTTAGGATCCTAACCTTTAATCAGGATAACCATAAGTAACACTTTAATGGATAATAAGGATTAAGGATCCTTAATCGTTTAACTTCGAAAACCTGAAAAATGGAATATAACTTGGGACTAAGCCAATATAAAAGATAAGTTAGTAACTGGGGACAGGCCCAAAGGATAACTGGGGACAAGCCCAAAGGATCACTGGGGACAAGCCCGAAGGATAACTGGGGACAAGCCCAAAGGATAACTGGGGACAAGCCCAAGGATCGTATGTAAACTGGAGTATGGCCCTCACTGGCGACTATCCAAACTTAGTGACATGAAAATGCCAAAACCTTAGCTAACGTGAAGACGTTAGAAACCTTAGGAACGGATGTATGGTACGCCTACCATTATACGTAGGATCCTAGGTATAGCCAGTGCGATGAGGTTATCAGCCCCTAAAGCGAGTACTGGTCCCAAAGACGTGAACTATACCAGGATCATCGTGCGCTACAGGCGAAAACTTGGGACAAGCCCAAGGATAACTGGGGACAAGCCCAAGGATCTGAGTTGCTTCTGAAGACTGTCAACATTATGCTAAGGATACCTGAACTTATCAGAACTCAAAATCTCGTGAGAGAAGGATGAAGGATACATGATCCTTATCCTTAAATAAGAAGATATGTAAATAAGAGTTCAAGCTTAGGACATTACCATAGTAAGGATCATTGATGCTTCAGGGATCCTTGAAGGATACTTCCAATGTAAGGATCACTCATGCCAGAAGGATCCTGCTTACATGAAATATTTTTTCCAGTGGACAGCATTCTAGACTCTTGGTAACAGATTACCTTCCATGGTAAGCAATCTATATGCCCCCTTTTCAGCTTCGGCTTCGATCAAATAAGGGCCTTCCCATTTTGGTGCCAATTTCCCATCAGCAGGATTGGTGGTATTTTGGAATGCTTTTCTCAATACCATATCCCCAACTTGGAATTTCCTTATCCTGACATTTTTGTTGTAAGCACTAGCCATTCTTTGTTGGTAGCTAGCCATCCTTATCCTAGCCAGATCCCTGATTTCTTCAATAGTATCCAAGTCTTGAGCCAGGTTTGCATCATTCTCCTCAGGATCACGGGTACTTGTTCTAGCAGTTGGAACCACCATTTCTGTTGGGATCACTGATTCTGCCCCAAATACCAAAGAGAAGGGTGTTTGACCAGTAGCATTCTTGGGAGTTGTCCTATCAGCCCAAAGCACATAAGGCAATTCCTCTGCCCATTTCCCCTTCTTGGATCCAAGTTTCTTCTTCAGATTGTTGATGATGATCTTGTTGGATGATTCTGCTTGACCATTAGCTTGTGGGTGGACTGGTGTTGATGTTATCATCTTAATCCCTCAACTGTCACAAAAGTTAGTAGTCCTGCTCCCAATAAATTGGGAACCATTGTCACATACAATTTCAGAAGGAATGCCAAATCTAGTTATAATGTTTCTCTTAATAAAGGATATAACTTCTTTCTCTCTGACTTGGGCAAAAGCTTCAGCCTCTATCCACTTGGAGAAGTAGTCAGTCATAGCAAGCATGAATACTTTTCCACCAGGTGCCTTAGGGAGCTTGCCAACTATATCCATCCCCCATCTCATGAA
This sequence comes from Helianthus annuus, assembly GCF_002127325.2. Classification (NCBI taxonomy): domain Eukaryota; kingdom Viridiplantae; phylum Streptophyta; class Magnoliopsida; order Asterales; family Asteraceae; genus Helianthus; species Helianthus annuus. Next base: position 24,263,974 of record NC_035434.2, on the reverse strand, counting down.
TGGCCAAGAGGATGGTATAGGATGTAGAAATTCAGCCGGCTGATGAAGGATATTGCTGTGTCTTTGACAAGGATCACACTTCTTAGCATACTCCACAGCATCCCTTTTCATAGTTGGCCAGTAGTATCATGTCCTTAAGATCCTTGAGAACAATGCCCTGCCCCCAGTGTGGTTTCCACAATCTCCTTCATGGAAGTCTTTTAACACTTCTTGAACTTCAGGATCCTCGATACATCTTAAATATGGTCCTGCAAGAGATCGCTTATATAGCACATTATTTAAGATTGTGAATTGAGATACCTTAATCCTGAAAGCCCTAGGATTTTCTCCCATAGGAATCTCCCCGTGTTGTAAGTATCTCATGATTGGTGAGATCCATGATCCTGATTGAGTATCCTCACTAGGGATCATTGCAGTATCCTCTTCTATTTCCATGGCCACCTGATTTTCAATAGCAGGAGCCAGGATATGGATGATGGGGATACTTATATCCTCTGGGATCTTCAAAGATGATCCTAGATTGGCCAATGCATCAGCTTCTGTATTTTCCTCCCTTGGTACCTATGTCAAACTGAAGGAAACAAAGGAGAGTGCCAATTCTTTGACTATCTCTAAATATTTGGTTAGTTTTTCACCTTTAACAGCATAGGATCCATTAAAGTGATTAGTGATTAACAATGAATCCACGTATACCTCAAGATACCTGATCCCCATATGCTTAGCAATTTGTAAGCCAGCGATTAAGGCTTCATATTCAGCCTCATTATTAGTGGCTTGGAACTCACAAGCTATGGAATGGGGTATTATGTCCCCCTGTGGCGATTTAAGTAGTATACCAAGCCCCGTGCCTTTAACATTTAAGGATCCGTCAGTATGTAGTATCCAAGGATCCTTGGTTTCATCCAGCTGCTGGACTTCCAATTCGGCTTCCTTTTGTAAATCACCACTGAAATCAGCCACAAAGTCTGCTAATGCTTGGGATTTGATGGCTGTTCTAGGCTCATATCTTATATCATGGGCACTAAGCTTTACTGCCCACTTAGCCATTCTGTCGGACATCTCTGGTTTCCTGAGGACATTCTTAATTGGAAAATTAGTTCTAACAACAATAACATGGGTTTCAAAATAATGTCTTAGTTTAGTAGATGCCATAATCAGTGCAAGAATAAGTTTTTCAAGGTGTGAATACCTGGATTCAGCATCAAGTAAACTCTTACTTACATAATAGACAGGATATTGTGTACCTTCATGATCCTTAACAAGGACTGCACTTACTGCTTTTGAGGATACCGCAAGGTATAAGGATAACACATCTCCTTTTTCTGGTTTCATCAATGCTGGTGCTGAGGACATGTATTCTTTTAGGGCTTGTAAAGCATTCTCATGCTTTTCAGTCCATTCGAATTTCTTGTTCTTTCTTAGGATATCATAGAATTCTTTACACTTTTCTGAGGATTTGGATATGAATCTGTTTAGAGCTGCTATCCTACCTGTTAACCTTTGCACATCCTTAGCGTTGGCAGGGGAATTGATATTCACCAATGCTTTGATTTGTTCTGGGCTTGCTTCAATGCCCCTCTGGGTTACCATATATCCTAAGAATTTTCCTACTTTAACACCAAAGTGACATTTTGAAGGATTAAGCTTCATGTTATAATTATCAAGGATATCAAATGCTTCCTCCAAGTCCCTTAGGTGATCCTCAGCTTTTTTGGATTTCACCACCATATCGTCTATGTACACTTCCATGGTTTGTCCAATTTGATCTTTGAACATCATATTCACCAGCCTTTGATATGTTGCACCTGCATTTCTTAATCCAAAAGGCATAGCAATATAACAATATAAACCGGTTGGGGTCATAAAAGCCGTATCCTCTTGGTCAGATGGTTCCATCTGAATTTGTTGGAATCCAGATGATGCATCCATAAAGGTTAACAGTTCATGACCCGCCGTTGCATCCACCATGGAGTCAATGTGGGGTAATGGGAAAGGATCCTTGGGACATGCCTTATTCAAATCAGTGAAATCGACACATACCCTCCACTTTCCATTTTTCTTTTGAACAACAACCACATTGGCCAACCATTTTGGATACTTCACTTCTCTGATCATTCCTGCTCGTAGTAATCTTTCTACCTCTTCCTGGATAATGGCATTTCTTTCTGGTGCAAACTTCCTCCTTTTTTGATGGATCGGTTTAACTGACCTGTCAATGCCAAGTTTATGAGTGATAATATCCTTAGATATACCTGTCATATCCTCATGTTTCCATGCAAAGGTAGATTTTCTTCTTTTGAGGAAGGATACTATGTCTTCTTTCATTTTATCAAGGATCCCTGATCCGATGTAGATCTTGGATTCAGGATCATCAGGATCCAAGAGGATTTCATCCACATCCTGCTCTCTTGCCTCCAAGACACCCCTTGGAGGATACTTTAATTGCTATTGCTCCCTTGATTTCGAGGCTGGTTTCATTGATGAGGTGTAACAATCCTTAGCCTCCTGTTGATCACTATCGATCTTGATTATTCCCCATGGGCAAGGGAGCTTCACACACTGATGGTAGGTGGATGGGACTGCCTTCATATCGTGTATCCAGGGCCTGCCAAGGATAACATTGCAGCAAGACAAACAATCAATGACACAAAACTTTTGATAATTATGTAATCCTTCCACATAAATTGGGAGTTTGATGTCCCCCAGAGTTTTCTTAGTTTCGCCACTAAATCCTACAAGCACGGAGGATCTTGGTGTGATATCTGATTCTGGGATACCCATTTTCTTCAGAACATCAAGCTGGATAATATTTACTGAGCTTCCTCCGTCAATAAGGATCCTGCGGACAAAATGGTTAGAAATAAAAAGAGTAATAACTAAACTATCATGATGAGGATCCTTGATGTTAATTCTATCATCCTCATCAAAGGTTATGATTTTTCCTTCCGAGACACTCGATGTTCGAATAGGTCTTTCTCCGTTATCCATTTTAGCTTCCTTTGCATGCCTTTTAGCCGCTGAGAAGGATGTACCACAGATGTCTGATCCTCCAGATATAAAGTTGATCACTTGTGCATTTACTGGAGGAGCTGGAGCTTTCTCAGGGATCCTTTCAGGATCCTGAGTCCTTTGCTTTTTTCTTCCCAACAATTCTTTCAAATGCCCTTGCTCAGCAGATATCCAATTTCCTTTCGTAATGCGATGCATTCCTCTGTCAAATGCCCAAAATCTTCATGGTATGCACACCACTTTGATTTGTCTTTGGTTGCGGCTGTTTTGTCATTTTTTCTGGGCCATCTGGCCTTTTCTCCTAGATTCTGCATTGCAAGGATTAGTTCATGATTATCAACGGAAAAACAGTATTCAGAAATTGGAGGATAATCTTCATCATCCTCTTCTTGGTCTACATCATGCACATTCTGATTGTCAGTTCTGTTATAGGATTTGAATTTGTTGCTTTTGAAAGAGGATCCTTGCTTTTCTTGTTTTGAGGATCCTACTTGTCTCTCCTGGATCCTCTTGTCATCCTCTAGCCGGATGAACCTGAGTGCCCGAGTTCTTACTTCGTCTAGGTTCCTGCACGGTGTCATAACAAGATCATCATAGAACAATGAATCCTTAAGCAATCCCATCTTGAAGGCCTCAACAGCTGTGGCCACATCCAAGTTAGGAATTTCCAAGGATTCTTTACTAAACTTGGTTATATAATCCCTTAATGATTCATTATGACCCTGTGTTATCCTATATAAATCACTAGTCAATCGTTCAAATTTTCTGCTACAAGATAATTGATTATTGAATAAGTTAACTAAATTAGCAAACGAAGTAATAGAGTAAGGGGGAAGACTTAGTAGCCATTTAAGAGCTGATCCAGTAAGAGTGGATCCAAATCCCTTGCACAGGCATGCTTCCTTTAACCTTTCTGGAATAGGATTGATCTCCATCCTCTCCCTGTATTGTGCTATGTGTTCCTCAGGATTCGTTGTACCATCATACAGCTTCATAGTAGGGATATGGAATCTTTTGGGTATCTCAGCATCACAAATTGGTGGTGTAAAACGAGATACCTTATGGCTTCCATCTGCAATCTCCGGGATAGGTTTGACTACCCCTGGAACACTTGATATCATATCCTTCAGTTTTTGTAGTTCTCTGGCCATAGCATGATTGATACCTGTATCCTGCATGAATCCATGGTTAGTGGTAAGAGAATTATTAAAAGTGTTACCTCCCATCGGGTTCAAGTTAGGAACATTGGATGTGAATCCATATTGCTGGGATTCTGGGATGATGGATGGACCAGTGGAAGCAATGGTCTGCATCGGAATAAAATCTCCTTGATGGACATCTGGACTTCCTGTTTGCAAATTCTTCAAGGATCCTGGTATCTGAAGGGATCCCTGAATATGGGATGATCCTGGAACTAAGGAGGATCCTTGAACCTGGGATAATCCTGGAACTAAGGAGGATCCTTGAACCTGGGATAATCCTGGAACGAAGGAGGATCCTTGAACCTGGGATAATCCTGGAACTAAGGAGGATCCTTGAACCTGGGATAATCCTGGAACGAAGGAGGATCCTTGAACCTGGGATGATCCTGGAACGAAGGAGGATCCTTGAACCTGGGATAATCCTGGAACGAAGGAGGATCCTGAGTTCATGAAGGATCCCATATGCTGAGTATAGGATCCTGCCGGTTGGAAATATGATCCTGATGCCTGAGTCACTACTGCTGGGCCGAAATGCACTCCTCTTAATCCACCCATATGTTGAACGCCTGGGGCCTCTGATGGCTGTGAAGTAACCATCGGAGTATCAAAATTCAAATATTTGGGCATCAGTGGGGAATGATCCTCTGCCGTTTTCTTTTGTCTTTTAAGATCTCCGATTTCTCTGAGGATCCTGTCATTAGTTTCATCCTGCTGCTGCATACGATCCCTCATCTGCAAAATCAAAGTAAATATATCACTCGTACTGGGAGCAGAAGAAGTTAGAGCAGAAGATGAAGGTTTAGAGAAGATAGGAGTTGGTCTCTTCTCAGCATTTTTCTGAGATCCAGCTGGTGGTGGAGGCAAAGGTGGAATGCCATTAGATGAATTGACTGCAGACATCGCTGTAGAAGTATTCTTCAACGATGAAGCCATGCAACACTTCCGGAATGATCACCAACAGAAAAACTTTCTTATGAATGAAGCACCAATTTCCCCACGGTGGGCGCCAAACTGTTTTGGTCAAAAATCACTTAAAGATAATGCAACCAAACTTTATGTAAACGGGGAATGATGCTTGGTATGATGAACAAGGTGAAGGATCACTCAAATGTAAAATGCACAACTGACACAAGGATTTATACGAGGAAAAAGCCCTTGATCAATGAATGATCTCCGGCATAAAAAACCTCGGGTGATGGAAACTACCGATCACCAAACTTCAATATAAGAAATAATGGTTACAACTTCGGATGGTAACGAGCTAGGTACAAGGATCACTATAGTATCGTATGCTAAAGCGTGTGAGAAATGTGTTGTGTCTTCCGAATGTTCAAGAGTGCCATTTATACAAGTGTGTGTGGTTTTATTTTAGGCAAATCACCTAACTACTAGCTCGTTACCCCTTTAGAAATAGAAGTAAATTTAGCCTAAATAATCGCCCTTGAATTGTGCTGAGTTTCCATATTTGCCATAACGTCCATCTTTGATTATGCATGTGCGAGATTATCGTGACAGATTCCTTGTTTACGTTGCTAAGACCGGATCCAACTCATAATTCCTGCAAGATAATATTAAGTCCAAAGAGAACAGTCGTTAGTATGAGGATCCTTCGAATGATCCGTGATCCTGATCCTGGAGCTCCTCTGAGGATCACTATCTGCCAAAGAAACAAGGATCACTTGTTAGGATCACATGTTAGGATCATATGTAAGGATCATAGGTCATGAAAATCCAGCCCTAACACCATACATCCGTTCCTAAGGTTTCAAACGTTTTCACGTTAGCTAAGGTTTTGGCATTTTCATGTCACCAAGTTTGGATAGTCGCCAGTGAGGGCCATACTCCAGTTTACACACGATCCTTTGGGCTTGTCCCCAGTTATCCTTTGGGCTTGACCCCAGTTATCCTTTGGGCTTGTCCCCAGAATTGTTGGGCTTGTCCCCAGTTACTAACTCTTATCTTATATTGGCTTAGTCCCAAGTTGTATCCTATTTCAGGTTTTTGGAGACAAACGACCAAGGATCCTTGATCCTTACCTTCTACTAAGGTTTGTCTTTTAGTTATCCTGATTATAATGTTAAAGGTTAGGATCCTAACTTGGATTCTCAGGTATGATCATTAACTATTTTGATTTTATTCATTATTCATTTGAGTAACCCTTATACTTTGACAACTGAACTTATGATCCTTAAAATATACTACTTTTCGGAACTTGTCGACTATAGGATATGTGATCCTTGATCATATCCTAAACTTTTTGAGGATATTTATTAAGTTTTTTCTTTACTTGATAAGTTTAAACAAAATGAATATCGCAACAATTGAAAAGTAAAGTACTAACAAGGATAGCAACACGGGAGATAGCCAAAAAGTTAAAGTTATTTTATTCACAAAACATTAAACCCTTTAAGGTTGTCAAAATTGCCAACCCACGTTTCTACCAGCAAAACGTGGCCCGTCCACATGGGTTGGCAAAGGGTGTCCATCGTTTACGGGTCTTTGTAGTGCAGGAAATAAAAGAAGGAAGGATAACGAGTGGCTTCATCCCCCAAACAGAGGATCCATCCACCACCCGTTATCCTGCCTATTGTTCAAGGATCCATGATCCTTCACCCTAGAAACTATTGTCTAAAGTTATTACAGACCAACCATTGTTCAACAAAAACATCATAACCAAAAAACCACTACCAAACTTAAAAAAATGGGCTCCGGCTATGTCTAGAAGTGTCCATCATCGCCCATCCTTGCAGCTTACACCTTCGCTGCATCACCATCACCAGCTCCACTTGCCACTCCACCGGCCTGATCCTTGCCACTCTCGGTTGCCTCAATTGCTAGAACCTCACCAGCCTCTTCTTCGTCGTCCAGCTCAGCCAGCCTAGCCTTCCAGCCCTCAATGTCCTAGTTGCTCCTGTCAAAGTCAGGATCCTGAGCTTCTTGGGCCATCTGCAGCTTGGTCTTATACATGGCAATGGCAGCGGAGACTTTAGCACCCTCCATGAGCTCGTGCTTTTCATAGTCACCGTTGATCAGAGCTTTAGCCACACATAATCACTTTAATTGTCTTGTATATTGATTTGAAAGCGTTACAGATCAAATGACACGTCAGCAGCACTTCTGCTCTGGAATCAGCAACTGTTACAAACGAAATGACAAGGCAGGTATTTATAGGCAGTCCATTTCGTGTGGAATGGACTCACACGAAATGGCATTTCGTGCGAAATGGCCAAAGCCATTTCGTGCGAAATGGTCTGTTTCATTTTGTACGAAATGGGCATATTCCATTTCGTGCAAAATGGACAACACACTCTAAAATTCTATTTTCTCGTAAAACATGCCCTGATCTATCCAATCTATTACAAGACTCGATACAAGACGAAGTCGACAGACATATGCACCAACAAGTTAATTCTTTTCAAAAATTTTGTGTTATAAATTTCTTATCCTGTTGCAATATTATCCTTGGCAGGCCATGGATACATGACATGAAAGCAGTTCCATCTACATATCATCAATGTGTGAAACTCCCTACTCCATGGGGTGTGGTGAAGATTGAAAGTGACCAACAAGAAGCCAAGAATTGCTATACTTCATCAATGAAGCCAGCCTCAAGACCTAGGGAGCAATAGCAATTAAAGTATCCTCCAAGAGATGTCCTGGAGGCAAGAGAACAAGATGTGAAAGATATCCTAATGGATCCTCAGGATCCTGAATCCAAAGTCTTTATAGGATCCGGGATCCTCAAAGACATTAAACAGGATCTAGTATCCTTCCTCAAGAAGAGAATGTTAGGCCCTAAAGTGTGAGACTGACGCATCAAATTAATACAACGGACTATGGTTACGAACTGGGCTTTACAGGGTTAGTCAGTATTAGGTTTTGGACCTTTACAGGTCACTTGGGCCAAGCTTTAGGCCATGTGGGCCAAGCAGGCCCAAGGGGAGCCCATGTGGGAAGTGGGCTTGCCTAGGTATATAAACAAGATTTCTACTTGTTTTAGGGTTGGACATTTATAGTTACAATTTATCAGAGAGAGAAAGGTAATTGGTGGTGAACTTGTACCAGACGATTTTGCTTGTCAAAGTAATAGAATCGTGTGCAAGTTTAAAGGTGATTCGGTTTGTTCTTCGTTTCCATATTTTCGGTTCGTATTTTCATTGTTATTTTCGGTTCGTATTTTCATTGTTTTCGATTTGTTCTTGAATCACATCAAGTTTGGATTCCGCACAAACTTGGTGTTGTTTGATATCATTGAAAGATCCGGTTAAACGGGACTTACAAGTGGTATCAGAGCCTTTAGAACCTATTCTAGGCTCGGTGTGATATCAAATATTCAAGATTTCGAATTTTCGTTCATCGCGTTCTTCGTGTTCTTCGTTGTGTTCTTTGAAATTTTATCAAAAATCTCTATATTTTGGTGATCTGTGATTCTTTGAACGTTGTTAGGATTTGAATTTTTTTTTAAGTTTGAAAAGGATTTAATAATCCCATAATTTTCGAGATTTTGGTTAATAGGCTTTTGAAAAGGTTCTTTCTTTCCAAAATTTAAAAATAAATTTCAAACTTTCCATTCATTGTTCCTTATCCAATGGTTTCAAGTCACATGGTCAGTTACAAATGTTTTTGAATTGATGATCGCGACTCGCAACCACCTACACGATTTCGGTTCATCACGTTTGAGTCGCAACCACAAGTATTATATTCATTGTCTCGAGTCACCTCTGTTCATTATAATTCAACTTTCAAGTCGCAATCTCGAGTCGCAACCGCGTTTCTATTTGCAACTCAGTTTCGAAATCATCTCCGGTTATCATCACCATCAACGGCCACGATATATCACGCATCATCACTGATCATCATCACCGGACATCTTCAGCAACCCTCGTTGTCAGACCTGCAACTTCTTCTCCATCATCATCATCTTCTGTTCACCTTAGTCGTTCATCATCTCGCATATCGGTCCGACTCGCAACCTCCTCAGTCGCAACCAGGTTTCGAGTTGAAATACTTGGAGTCGCAACCGTCATTCCGAGTAGAGGTTGCAAGTTCTCAGTCGCAATCTAGCCAGTCGCAACCACCGTTCCGACTTGTACGGCTCGCAATCACCGTTCCGACTTCACCGACTCGCAACCTAGATTCCGAGTCGCAACCGAGATTTCGAATCAACATCATCATCGTTCTTCCTCTCCACTGTTCACCGACGTAACCCTCCGGTCATCATCTCCGGCGTCACCTCGGACCACCGTGTTTCTACCTCACTCACGTGTTTCGAATCAAAGTTCCGAGTTCCGACTCAAATCCTTTTCATCTCCGTCTCCGACCACCTCGTCTCACATCACAGTCATCTTATCCGGCTGCCGTTTCTTCTCCCGTCACCATTATATCTCCGACACTATTAATCATCTCCGTCAATCGATCACCTTCGTCATCACCACACCTCACTCTGTGCTGCGACCTCTAGGTTTTGTGTTTTTGGTGTTGGTTCTGTTGTTCATACGAAGAAGACGGACTTGGCGGCTGAAAATTGAATAGGGTTTTGGTTCGGTTTTGTGGTGTTCAACGAAGAAGACAGACAATTCATTTTGGTTTAAATTAATAATTAATAATAATTATTATAATCTTAAAAATCATTTGTTAATCATTGCTATTATTAATAATATATTGATTAATCATTGGTTCATAATTACTTAATCATTGATAAACAATAATAATAGTAATAATAGTTTTGGTTATTATTTAATTAATTAATTTAAAAAAAAATGGGGTTTGTTTGTTTGGTGGTGAAATTGGTTTGACAGGTTTTTGAGGTGCGGTTTCAGAAAGCGGGTTCGATTGCGTGCAAAGTGTTTGATTTAGCGAGTACACGGGTTCTCGTTGGTTTGTGTTTTGAGGAGAAGATCAAAAGTGTCAACTACCCTCTGAAATTATGACATTCATCACTAAAGAAGACATACTTTCTGTCTTTTGCACTCCTGAGTGCCGAGGAAGGGTTGAGGCTTATAGGATACATAACGCTGAGCTAATCGAAGACTACAATGAAATTAAAAGGAAAAATTTCACTTTAACAAAAAACGAAAAACTTTTCAAAGAGAAAATCGAAGCTCAGCGTAAGGACATCGTTCAACTTAAGGATGATGTTAGTGTAGCCACAGCCCAACTTATTATGGTTAAAGAAAAACTATGTGAAGTGACTAAAGAACTGGAGGATGTCAGGGATAAATATCAAATAAATCAGTTGAACATTAAAAAATTTGATTCCTCTAGCAAATTAGTCAAAAACCTGTGTGATCAACAGCTAGCATACCATAAAAGGAAAGGGTTGGGATTGGGTTTTAATCAAGTTCCTCCTCCTTACAATGACAATTACACATACTTACCGATGACTGAGGAGGAATTGATGAATGAGAACAAGATGGCTTACGGTCCTAAAACTGATAAGTCATCAATCAACAGCAGACCTGTTGATAAAGGAGCGACTCCTTCGGTAAATCTTGTTTCAAAGGATACTTTTGATCCTAATGCTTTGTCTTCCCCTGCAGATGAAGTTAAAGTTGAAGGTGTTGTTGGAGATGAACAAGCATCAAGTTCCCCAGAAGATTCGGTTAAACAGGAGTTTTCATATGACATTTTTGGCTCATTTTTTCACTCTATGATTAATTTCAGGTCTAATGATTTGGGCGAAAACGTTGATGCTTGCGTAACAGAGAATGAATCGGCAACCGAAACGGATAAGCCAGCTGAAACATCTGATTCCAAATGCGAATCACCTGAAGCAGCTGTTTCTGAGAAATCGAAATCATTTGATTCTAGTGAATTCAGCTCAAGGGTGTCATGTGGAGAATCGACTTGTGCTGAAAATTCGTCAAAGGTTTCAGCTGAAGTTTCTGCTACAGTTTCTGGTATTTCATCCAACAAACCAGAACTCTCCGATTCTGTCAAAGCTGATGCCATGAAGGATGAAGAGAAGACTAATGTGAACGAGGCTCCAAGTGCACAAGCTGAACAATCTGAATCTTCGGTTAGTGATGAAAAGGTTCAGATCAAGCAACAAGAGCCAAAGCAAGCAGGTAAAGGACGTGGAAAGAAGAAGCCTAAACATCAAAGACAAGCAGGCTCTCCACAGTCCTCAACGGGCAGCAATAGTCCTCAAAAGGCCCGTGATATGAGAAATGCTTTTGTTAAGCCAGTCAGTAATGGCAAATGTGAAAAATATGCATTTGACTGTGCTAACAAAGCTTTCAGAAAGACTGGTGAGATTTCTGAACATGACGTGCAGTCTACTCAAAACAAGAAAACTCAGAAGAAATCTCCACCACAGAAGGCTCATGCAAACGACAAGTATAGACATCCAAATTCATCGTCGTCTGCAAGAAATGTGCAACAAAATCAAGCACAGAAAGGACCGGTTCGTCCTTCAGGGTCTTCAAGAGCAAATCCAGCTGATCATAATGCATTCTACGTAAAGAGACAAACATGCTTCAATTGCGGCATTGCCGGTCACATTGCTCGAAATTGCACACATCGTCCCTACGTACCCTACTATATGCAAAATCAGAGGGTTACACCAAAGGGCAACTACCATTCTAAGCCAATGAAGGTATCTTCACCTAAGGCAATGAAGAATGTGAATCCCACGGTTAAACCTTCTGATGGGGATTGGAATGCTGCTAAAGCAAAAAGAAAACAAGCTTTGAAACCTACAAAAATTTCGAAAAATAACAAGGTTGATAAGCCAAATGTTTTGCCAAAGGCATCTAAGAAACTAGAAAAGCCTAAACAAATTTGGAGAGCAAAACAAAAAGCAGCTACATCTCCAATCCTTGAGACAAAAGGGGACTTATGTTTGAAAGAAGTGTCTTATTTTGATGCTTCAGGAAATCCCAGGACCACGATGGCCTGGGTACCCATGTCTTACTAATCTCCTTACTTTTCAGGAACAACCAAGGAGGAGCTGTTGACAATCTCTGGAATGTTGATAGCGGTTGTTCCAGAGATAAAACGGGTAACATTTCACTGTTGCAAAAAGTTCAAATTTTTTTTACAGATGATATGTTTCCTTTGGAGGAGATAAAAGAAGTAAGAAATGATCAGCAAAAGGTACCGTTTAAATTCAGTACTTTGATTTGAATTTGATTAGTCTTCAATCTGATGACAGAACGGTTAAACAAAAATATTTTCTCTTTTTCTTAGTTTATAACTTTGTATATAAAGTGTCCTTCCTCTAGTAAATGGTAAATTTGCGCAAAAATCCAAGATTTATGCACAAATTTAGGGGGAGAGAGAGACATATATAGTGTTTAGGGGGAGAAAATGAGAAAAATACAAAAACATTAGAAAAATGAAAAAACCAAAAAGAAAAATTGCATGATATGGGAAGTGAAATAAATGTTCGTGTTAAAGGGTTTGACTAACACATGTAAGGTGCCACAGCTGAAAAGACTAGGATCTACTGCGATATGTTGATAGGCTTGACGCTCAACATGATAAAAGATACTAAGTGATATAAACATAACGAACTATGTACCATGTGGGTAACAAACCAACGGTGTATGATTTTATGGTCTTAAATCTTGCATTGATAGATAGCCAACATCTGAGGTTTCGGGTCTTTATATTGTTGAATCATCCGGGGATATCTTGGTTGTCCTTCTGCTTAGAACTAAAATTGTACATGACCCCAGGAAAGAAAGTCACTTGGAATTAGCTCATATATATTTGAATGTCTGTATGTTTCCCGATACACACAATTTTGATCTAATTCTGAAATCTTCTCTGAAAAAGTCGTGTACCTCCTCTGCTGCATCCAGATATATGCTGACCTGGAGGTGCTAGGCAACGACAGCTTCTGCTGCATCCAGATACATGCTGACCTAGCTGTACGTTGTCGCGCTATAGATCTAATACACCCGAAAGAGGCCCTCTAGTGCCCAAAAGAAACCCCAATAAACCTATATCAAATTGAGAAAAACTCATTTGATCTGTATATTATACCATCTCTGCAAAAGATTGCAAAAGATCTATTCTGTTCTTTTCTCAACCTACTCCCAGTTAAGATTTCAGAAATCTGGATTGGACTTGTGAAATATGTGGTAGGGAAGATACTTGCATGATAGTGTGTGCTGTTTATATTTCCGGGATTTGATTAGTATTTATTTGGGTGTTCATTGTTAAGAAGTCAAAACATGATAAATCAGATTACATGCAGACTGCACAGTCAGGATATCTTAAAGGATGACATCAGTATACTCACCTGTTACGATGAAACGTTGTGCTTACCTTGATCGCGGGGGTATGCCTTGGAATGGGACACACGGGTATAATAGTATAATATCACCTTAAGCATATCACGAAGTTGAAAATTAAAAGTTGAGCGTTAAAGTTTAAGTGGACAAACATATTGGCAATCGCATAGACCAGTTTGATTAGGCTCGTATTGAAAAGTGTTCCTTAGTCTGCCTGAGAACGAATTTTGATCCCATTTGCAATTGTAATTGTATATTATGGTAGTTGTTTATATTTTGAGATTTTTATTTCTTTTAGTTCTTAAAATTAAAAATTAAAAAAAAATTCAAAAATCCAAAAATAGTGTGCTTATTTGTGTTCTTAAATTTAAAAATATAACCGTTCTTGAAGGTTTGACTGATCATCAAAAATTGAAAGAATTTAAATTGTGAAATTTGATGTACCTAGTGTTCATGTGGTACTCTCCCTGTTGCATAAGAAATGTTTGCTTATGAGTGTGTGAGCATGTGCAGAACTTGATTTCAATCAAGAACAGGGGTTGATGAAGACTGAGATGCTGTTAGTTGCTGAAGAAGCCTACAGAATCACAACAACAAGATGTACCTGAGTCAGAAGAACCGGATACGAGACGCCGTCTGACAGTGAAAGTACATTTGAAGAAGTACCGTGAACCTGCTTGAAAGATAAAGACTGAAGAAGAAAAGAACTGCTGAGAATCCTCCTTTCACATTCTTTTTGACAAAGATATTTTCAAGCAAATGCTGATCGTGATCCTAATATGAGGCTAACCACAAAAGCTGAAGAAAGAGACCCAGTGCTGAGAGTTCAGAAGTCAAGAACTTCCACAACATCTACAGCTTAGAGACAACCATAGATTTCGTTGAAGACGTTGCTGAATTCAAGTTATGAAGACAATTTGATGGCATCAGTCTAGGGGGAGATTGTTAGGCCCTAAAGTGTGAGACTGACGCATCAAATTAATACAACGGACTATGGTTACGAACTGGGCTTTACAGGGTTAGTCAGTATTAGGTTTTGGACCTTTACAGGTCACTTGGGCCAAGCTTTAGGCCATGTGGGCCAAGCAGGCCCAAGGGGAGCCCATGTGGGAAGTGGGCTTGCCTAGGTATATAAACAAGATTTCTACTTGTTTTAGGGTTGGACATTTATAGTTACAATTTATCAGAGAGAGAAAGGTAATTGGTGGTGAACTTGTACCAGACGATTTTGCTTGTCAAAGTAATAAAATCGTGTGCAAGTTTAAAGGTGATTCGGTTTGTTCTTCGTTTCCATATTTTTGGTTCGTATTTTCATTGTTATTTTCGGTTCGTATTTTCATTGTTTTCGATTTGTTCTTGAATCACATCAAGTTTGGATTCCGCACAAACTTGGTGTTGTTTGATATCATTGAAAGATCCGGTTAAACGGGACTTACAGAGAAAAACTACCTTTGCCTGGAAGCATGAGGACATGACAGGTATTTCTAAAGATATTATTACTCATAAGCTTGGCATTGACAGGTCATTCAAGCCCATACATCAAAAGAGGAGAAAGTTTGCACCTGAGAGGAATGCCATCATCCAGGAGGAGGTAGATAAACTGCTCAGAGTAGGTATGATTAGAGAGGTTAAGTATCCAGGGTGGTTAGCCAATGTGGTTGTTGTTTAAAAGAAAAATGGAAAGTGGAGGGTATGTGTCGATTTTACTGATTTAAACAAGGCATGTCCCAAGTATCCTTTCCCATTACCCCATATTGACTCCATGGTGGATGCTACCGCGGGTCATGAGTTGTTGACTTTCATGGATGCTTCATCTGGATTTCAACAAACTCAGATGGAACCATCTGATCAAGAGGATATGGCCTTTATGACCCCAACTGGTATCTATTGTTATATTGCTATGCCATTTGGACTAAGAAATGCAGGTGCTACCTACCAAAGGCTAGTTAATATGATGTTTAAAGAACAAATTGGACACACGATGGAAGTCTATATAGATGACATGGTGGTTAAGTCCAAGAGAGCTGAGGATCACCTTAGAGATTTGGAGGAAGAATTTGATATCCTTGATAAATTCAATATAAAATTGAATCCTTCCAAGTGTCACTTTGGTGTAAAAGCAGGGAAGTTCCTAGGTTACATGGTGACAAAAAGAGGCATAGAGGCAAGTCCAGAGCAAATAAAGGCGATTGTGAATATTAAGTCTCCTGCCAATGCCAAGGATGTGCAAAGGTTGACAGGGAGGATCGCAGCCTTGAACAGGTTCATCTTAAAGTCATCAGAGAAATGCAAGGAATTCAATGACATCCTAAGAAAGAACAAGAAATTTGAATGGACTGAAAGCATGAGAATGCTCTCAAGGCCCTTAAAGATTACCTATCCTCAGCTCCAGCCTTAATGAAACCAGAAAAAAGGGTTATATTATCCTTATATTTTGCAGTCACTTCTAAGGCAGTAAGTGCAGTCCTTGTTAAGGATCATGAAGGTACACAACATCCTGTATACTATGTAAGTAAAAGTTTGCTTGATGCTGAATCCAGGTATTCACATTTAGAAAAACTTATCATTGCTTTGATTATGGCATCTACTAAATTACGCGATTATTTTGAAACTCATGCTATTATTGTTAAAACTAACTTTCCAATTAAGAATGTTCTCAGGAAACCTGAAATGTCAAGAAGGATGGCTAAATGGGCAGTAAAGCTTAGTGCTTATGATATAAGATATAAACCAAGAACTGCCATTAAATCCCAAGCCTTAGCTGACTTTGTGGCTGATTTTGTTGGTGCACTGATGTCTGTTAACTTCGTCTTTATAGAGTCTTGTATTGTATGTATTAGATCAGGGCACGGAAAACAAGAAAAACAGTATATGGGTAATTTCGCATGAAATGGGTCTGATGTTGTTTCACACGGAATTACATGTTTGGCACGAAATTACATAATTCTATACGGAATTAGTAATTCCGCACGAACCTTGAGATTTTGCTTGTGTTTACTTCATGCGGAATTAACTCTCTATAAATACCTGATCTGTTTGAGTCATTTGACACGGAATTACAGTGTTGAGAGCTGAGGTGCTACAGGATTTTTATCAGAATTGTATTGTAAAAGCTTAGGAAATCAGTAATAGAAGAATATTTGAAAGGAACAAGCTGTGTTGACATCTTTTACATTCATTCCGCCTTTGTATCTGATGATGAACAACTTAGACTGACTTTTTAGGGTCACCGGACGATCCAACAAGTGGTATCAGAGCACAGGACGAGAAGTTCATACAAATTCAACTTGATTTCACCGGATTCTTTTACTTCTACACCTTCTTTTCTGATTTGAACTAGATTTAACGGTTGAAATGGCTTAAATTTCACATATATCACGTAAAACACTGTTAACTAATCCTTAAAAGATTTGGACTTAAAATTGATCAAAATCTGACAAAAACTTTAATCCCGCTTGAAATCAGATATGAAAAACATGACGTCATCGTAATACCGTTTGAAACATTACTGTAATTCCGCATGGAATTATACACTGGGTCTTATTTTCGCTTGAAATTTGCTATCAAGTTCACACGGAATTACTAATTTCGTATCAAAGCTTTAATTCCGTTTGAACTAGTGTAATTTCGTTTGAAGTTGACTTAATTCCGCACGGAATTAAGGTTTGTTTAGTAATTTCGTTTGAAAGCCATATCTTGTTTGAAGTCAGTAATCTCGTTTGAGTTGGAATTTCGTTTGAAACAATCCTGTTTCAACTAATTTCGTTTGAAACTAAGTCTTTCAAAATTCCAAAAATCTTTCTAAGTGTTTGTTGACTTTTCAGGTACTTGAAAGATGGATGAATTCATGAATCCTTTCAGTGATATGTTTGCCTTTGCGGGAAACACCGGAGATAATACTTCCAGCAACACCAATGAGAATACTCCGAGTATGAAGAAAACTTTGTCTGAAGCCTTAAGCGTGGAGAGTGCATACGACACATATAACAAACCTCCAAAGTTGATGGCGATTGAAGATTATAATAGGTGGGCCAAGAAATTTGAAGAGTGGTTAAAGGAATTTGCGTATCCAAGCTGGAAAAGTCTAAAAAATGGATACAATGATGGAGGGCAAAATGGTGAAAATTTGACAGCAACTGAAGATATAGAGAGTTTTGTTGCTGAACAAAAGTGTATCGCATTGCTGCATCAGTCAGTCAAAGACGACATAATATCTCTGTTTGAGTACAAAAATTCTACAGATCTTTGGGAAAAACTAAGAATTAAATTCGTGGGTAGTGCTGAAATAGTAAAAAACAAAATGAAACTGTTAAGAAAAGAGTTTGATCTATTTGGTTGTTTAAAAAATGAATCTGTTTCTAAAATGATTGAGAGGTTTGGGCACTTGAAGTTGGAACTGGCAAGACACGGGGTTGTATATTCTCGAGAAGAATTAGTCGACAAATTGTTTGACTCATTGCCGGATGAGATGGATTGGCAATACTTTGCACTAATGTTGAAGAATACCATCAAGCCGCTAGAAGTGTTGACTATAGATTTGATTATTAAAAGACTGGAGAGTCACGAGCTGGAGATAAAGAAATCAAACAAAGTCAATCAGTCTTCATACCACTAGAATGTGAAGCTGTACTATCCAAAGAGTTTGATTCCCAAGAATGTGTCTCCAAGAACAGCATTTTCTGCAGAGAGTTCAAGTTCTGTGAATCAAGAAGTCCCTCACAGTGGTTTTCATAGTGGATCTTCTTCAACAACCTCAAGCCAATCTGCTTCAAAGAATGTGTTTCAATGCAATATTGCAGTAGATTTGAAGAATGGTCAGAATTTCAGTGAAGAGTCAGCAAAACAACAGATGGTGTTCTTAGCCTCTGTGTTAGAATCGTATGAAAGTCTCGTGGCGGGCAAGATTGGAAACACTAACCTGACGAAGGAGGATTATGATCAGATAGATCCTGAAGAAATGGAACTGATCGACATCAGGTGGTGTATGGCCAGTGCAGTCAGACGAGCACAACGTTTCATGGAGATTACTGGAAGAAAGTCTATTGGTGGACCGTCTACCAAGTTAGGCTTTGACAAGTCGAAAGTCACATGTTTCAAGTGTAAACAGAAAGGTCATTTTAAAAGAGAGTGCCGAAATGCTTATGTTGGTGATTCTGAAAATTCGTTTCGAGAAGATTACTACAAAACCCAGAATGAAACAGCTTGAGGATAATTCCAAAGAAAAATCTAGAGCTCTTGCTGTTATTCATGACGACGAAACAGAAATGACCAAGAGAAGTATGTCAACAGAAAGATGAAAGCTCAAAACAGAATGATCAGAATATCTTCTACATTCACTGAAGCTAAAAGGACAAAGAGATGGGATGCAGACAGAGAATGTTATCTGGATTCTATAGGAAATATTGCTGTTGATCCAAAGACCATTAGTCTTGATACTATGATTCAACAAGTTGCTGAGGAAGAAGAAGGTTGGCAAAGACTATGGTGGGGAGGAGGAGAAACTGATGAGAAAGAAAAAGAGAAAGAAAAGGAGCAGGAGCCGAAGCCAAAGAAAATCGATGATGGGATCATTGATACGTCACAGGAATTGAACGCTGAAAACTTGGGAAAGATGGCTGACAAGGTGCTGGCTACTAAGGAACTTGAGGTAGACTCTAAGTCTGAATCTGAGTCTAAAAGCCAGGTCAGTTCAAATGCGTCAACGAGTGAGTCAGGTAAGAAAGATAAATCTGAGAACAACTGCAAAAATTGCATGAAAGAGTGCAAAGTTTGTAGTACAATCACTTACCTCAGTGGTAAGAAAGTTGAAGATCTGACTGGTAGAGTCAGAAGTGTTGAAGATCAGATCTTAAACCGTGATAAATTGTTGAAAGCTTTGAACGGCAGATTGAAAGAATTAACTGACAAAATTGAAAATGATAAAAATGACATAGAAAGAGTTAGAAAAGAAAATGAAAAGTTGATTCTTGAAAATCGTCAAATTTTAGAAAAATTTGAGAAGCTAAAATGAACGGTTAAAGATTCTGATGAAAGAATGGTAATACAACCAAAGAAAATCTTCATTTGTCGGGAGTTCTTAGGGTGAAAGAAGAATTAATTAACCAGCAACTGGATGAAATTGCTAATTTGAAGCTTAAATTTCAAGAAGCAGAAATTGAAAATGAACGCATTCAGTTGAAACTAAGAAGTTACAACTCCGCAAGCTTTGTTCTCCAACATATCGTCCCTAAACCAATTGGGAAAAACAAAGCAGGCGAAGATGTATACTCTGATGGAACCGAGGTGGGTTTTCATCAAGTTCCACCACCAGTTTTAAACAATTTCTCAAAGAAACAATCAGGGTTGGTTAATGATGAAGATGAAACGAATGAACTAAAACTTCCAGAGTCAATTGATGTTACATTTTATTCATCCGATGATAGTGTTCAAACTAAGATTGTTAAAAGCACAGCTGAAAGTGTTTTAAAATCTGATAGTGACTCAGTTGAGGATGAAGAGTGTTTTCTGAACAATTACATTCCGAAACCACAATCCAAAAACAACTTAAATGAAGAACCTACTCTTGTCATGTACAAGATGTCGGGATCGGATAAGTTGTATTCGGATTCTGAGTTTCCTCTGGAGAATGTTAATATGAACAAATTGAAAAATGTTTTCAAATTGGTTGAAATTGATTTGTTTGAAGTTGAAGGTTTGAATCAGACAAAGAGATAAATGAATTTTGAAAAAGATAAAGCTTACTACAAAAAGCCTGTTGTTCCACCGCATTTTTATAACAACAATCGAAATAGATGGCCGGGTGGTTATCAGGGTGGTAAGAATTATCAGAGGAAAAATGTTCAAAACAAGAAGTTTTTTGAGAAGAAAGTGTTTGTGTCAAGTTCGAGTTCACTTTCTGATGAAGAATCAAAGATTTTTTCGAAATCAAATGAAGAGTTCTTTGAGAAGAAAGTCTCACAGCATCAGTCTGAAGGCACAAGTCGGGTAGTTGACACCCGGACATGCTTTAAATGTAATCAAGTTGGACATATTGCACGAAAGTGTACCAACTTGAGGCCTAAGACTGAAATTGTGATGAATTCAAGAAAGCAAAATGATGTGAAGGGAAAAGCTCCATTGGTTGTTGAGAAAAAGATTTTGAAAAATGATAACACAAAAATCAAAATTGAACCTGTGAAGAAAGTGGTAACTAAAAACGACAAGTTTTACAAGCGGGTTGCGTCACCTCAACAAACATGGAAGCCAAAAGTTGTTGAAAAGAAGACAAGTTCTTCAAAATCAAAGGTTTCTGAGATTGAAAAACAATCATCTTCTACTACACCGGTAAAGATGGATGTACCTTTGGATTACTATGAGAAACTTGAAAAATCAAAATCCATGGTTTCTGAAAAGAAAGATGTTCAAAAGAAAGACCAACCATCTGGTCAACCTCACAAAGATGAGTTTTTCTTATACAAAAAGGTTGAGGTTGGGTCTGAAGAAAGCTTAAAAATGAATGACAAAAATTTTCCGCCACTTTACACTACAAAATCTCACATTAAAGTTGAGTTACCTGAGTCAAAAGAGGCTTGGGTAGCATCCAAATCTAACTAAAGTGTTTGTGGTTTGTGAAGGAGCTTCCAAGATCTGTTTCACGATGGATTATGGATAGTGGAGCTTCTCGACACATGATGGGGAAGACAACTTTGCTGTATGATGTTAAAAATTTTAATGGAGGTTATGTGGGGTTCGCAGGTAATCAAGGTGGTAGAATAGTTGGTGAAGGGACGTTATCCAATGGGATTGTTACGTTTGAAAGAGTTAACTATATTGCTGAGCTTGAGAATAATCTTCTGAGTATCTCTCAGATTTGTGATACGATGTATACAACTCACTTCACGGACAAAGAATGTTTGATCTTGAAACCAGGATTTGTTGTTCCTGAAGAATGGATTATCATGAGGGCAACAAGAGTCAATGATCTGTACGTGTTGGATATGAGCATAGCAACTACAACCATGGGTCAGGCTCATTGTTTTGTGTCGAGGGCAACTGAGAAGGAATCACAATTGTGGCATCGAAAGATGGGTCACATTCACCTACGAAAAATGAATCACCTGGTGCATAACGATTTAGTTACTGGTGTTCATGTGAAAGGTTTTCATCTGGAAGGGGAGTGCATTAGCTGTGTTAAAGGCACGCAGAAGAAAAAGTCACACCATAAAAAGCAAGTCAATTCAGTCTCAAGACCTCTGGAGAGGCTTCACATGGATCTTTTTGGTCCTGTGAATGTCAAAAGTATTACAGGAGATCTCTACTGTCTTGTGGTTACTGACGATTATTCCAGATTTTCGTGGGTATCATTCTTGAAGTTGAAAGATGAAACGTTTGAAAGTTTGATGGTGTTGTTCAGAAAAATTGAAAACTTGTACCAAAGGCGTATCAAAAGAATCAGAAGTGATAATGGTACTGAATTCAAGAACAACAAGATGGAAGAATTTTGTGATGAAAGAGGTATATTGCATGAGTTTAGTGCTCCGTACACTCCGCAACAGAATGGAGTTACAGAACATAAAAACAGGACACTAATCGAGATGGCGAGAACAATGTTTGCTGATTCAAAGCTACCGATAAATTTTTGGGCAGAAGCAGTTGCAGCCGCATGCTATACGCTCAACAGAGTTCTCACTATGAAGAAATTCAATAAAACGTGCTTTGAGTTGATCAATAACCGCAAACCAAATCTGAAGTATCTTGAACCGTTTGGGTCACCCTGTACTGTTCTAGAGCCTTTTGGAAAGTTTGGTCCGAAGAGTATTGAGGGAATATTCATAGGTTATGCAAGTCCATTACGACGAGTCTTCGTCCCAAGTCTGAAGCGGATTATTGAAGCTCACAATGTTGAATGTCAAGGTAATACTATGCCGCTGCAGAATCCTGGAGATTCATGGCGTTATCATTACGACACTTTGTGGGATTCGTTTGACATGATAGAAGAACAACAAGAAGAAGAAGATTTCTTTGACGAATTGGATATTCTGAGAGAGTAAGAGTCATCGCAGGAAAGGTTTCCAGCCAAGTATTCAAGGCAACCACGACAAACTTCAAATGACGATGAAGCAAGTCCAAGCAATGCTGGTGAACATGATGATATCCAACAAAATGAAGTTGCTCCTGATAATCAGAAGGCACAGAATGATAATCAAGAATCTGATAACATGCCAGTATTTGATCATGGTGATTCAGATTCTGAGGGGGAGCAAATCCAGTTTTCAAGTCAAACAAACCCAGTCAGTGAACAAGATGCAAATCAGAATGTGACTAATCTGGAAGGCGAAGTAGATGTTCCAGGCGAGGTGATGCGAAGAACTCTTTCATACCATCCAGAGGAGCTGATCATTGGAGAATTACAATCAGGCGTCCGCACTAGACGTCAAATTGACCAAGGCCTTACTTGTTTTTATTCTACAGTAGCACCTTTACAAACTGAGTTTTCACTAAGTTGTTTTATTTCGCAGAGGTTTCTTGTGAAAATAGTCTCGGAGCTTGCAATTCAAAAGGGGTTGCGGCATACAAAGAGGCGCTAACTGAAGATTCTTGGGTCAATGCTATGCAAGAAGAGTTGAGTCAATTCGAGAAATTAGGAGTGTGGAAGTTAGTAGATTTGCCTGATGGACACAGGAAGATAAACACTAAGTGGGTGTTTAAGTGTAAGAGAGACGATCGAGGGGTTATTATTAGGAACAAAGCTCGACTCGTAGTCCAGGGTTTCAGTCAACAGGAGGGTATAGATTTCACTGAAGTGTATGCTCCTGTAGCTCGACTAGAAGCAATCAGAATCTTCCTGGCATTTGCATCGTGGAAAAACTTCAAAGTATATCAGCTGTTAGGGCTGGATTTTTACTATGAATGATCCTTATACGTGATCCTAACCAGTGATCCTTATTTCTTTGGCAGGCAGTGATCCTCAGCCGGACCTCAGGATCAGGATCACGGGACATTGAGGTGATCCTTATACTAACGGTCATTTTCGATTACTACAATATTATTTTGCAGGAATATCTAGCAGGATATGCCCTACATATCATGATCCAGGGACGCGCTTTTACAAATATGGCAAGAGCTGAATTGAAGATGAACGTTGTGCCGGATATGGAAACATGGCTTGATCTAAGGGCAGCAATTTAGGCTAGATTATCTTTATTTCTAAAGGGGTAATGAGCTGATTAGTGGTCTATCTACCTAAAATAAGTTACCTACACATGTATAAATACCCATCTTCCTCATTCGGAAGAACACACACAACATACGACACAACTCTCAACACTTAGACACTCAGTGATCCTTGTACTCAGCTCATTATCATCCGAAGTTGTAACTACATTTTTATTATATTGAAGTTGGTGATCGGTAGTTGCCATCACCCGAGGTTTTTTATGCCGGAGATCATACATTGATCAAGGGCTTTTTCCTCGTATAAATCGTTGTGTCTTTGCATATTCATCACAGAAGTGATCCTTTACTTTCATAGCTAACCAAGCATCATACCCCGTTTACATATAGTTTGGTTACATTATCCTTGTGTGATTTTTGACCAAAACAGTTTGGCGCCCACCGTGGGGCAATTGGTGCTTCATTCATAAAGAAAATCTTTTATTCAAAATCATTTCAAAGAGTTACATGGCTTCATCATTGAAGAACACTTCCACGGCGATGTCTGCAGTCACCTCAGCACAAACCACTCTACCTCCTCCACCGGCAGGATCCCAGAGAAATGCTGAGAAGAGACCAACCCCTTCTTTCTCTAAACCTCCATCTTCTTCTGCTATGAATTCTTCTATTCCCAGTACTAGTGATGTGTTTGCTTTAATTTTGCAGATGAAGGATCGTATGCAGCGGCAGGATGAAACTAATGACAGGATCCTCAGGGAGATTGGAGATCTCAAAAGACAAAAGAAAGCGGCAGAGGATCATTCCCCACTGATGCCAAAATCCTTGAGTTTTGAGACTCCAATGGTCACCTCTCAGCCATCAGGGATCCCAGACGTACAGATCACAGGGGAGACGAGAGGATTACATCTCAAGTCAGCAGCAATGACTCAGACATCGGGCTCGTATTTTCAGCCAGCAGGATCCTATCCTCAGTATATGGGATCCTTCATGAATCCGGGAGCCTATCCGGGGGCACAGCAGTTTCAAGGATCCTACTTTATCCCAGGATCATTCCAGGGCCAAGGATCCTCCTTTATCCCAGGATCATCCCAGGTTCAAGGATCCTCCTTCGTTCCAGGATCATCCCAGATACCAGGATCCTTACAGATGCCAGGATCCCTAAAAAGTTTGCAAACAGGGAGTCTAGATGTCCATCAAGGGGACTTCATTCCAATGCAGACTATTGCTTCCACTGGTCCCTCCGTTGTTCCAGAATCCCAGCAATATGGATTCCCTAACTTGAACCCAATGGGAGGTAACACTTTAAATAATTATCCTACCACTAACCAGGGATTCATGCAGGATACAGGTACCAATCATGTTATGGCCAGGGAACTACAGAAACTAAAGGACATGATCTCAAGTGTTCCAGGGGTAGTCAAGCCTATCCCAGAGATTGCAGATGGGAGCCACAAGGTATCTCGCTTTGCACCACCAATCTGTGATGCAGAGGTACCCAAAAGGTTCCATATCCCTACCATGAAGTTGTATGACGGCACAACGGATCCAGAGGAGCATATAGCACAATACAGGGAAAGGATGGAGATCAATCCTATCCCAGAAAAATTGAAGGAAGCATGCCTATGTAAAGGATTTGGATCTACTCTTACTGGATCAGCCCTTAAATGGCTGCTAAGTCTTCCCCCTTACTCTATTACTTCATTTGCTAATTTAGTTAATTTATTCAATAACCAATTCTCTTGTAGTAGAAAATTCGAAAAATTAACTAGTGATTTGTACAGGATAACTCAAAATCATAACGAATCATTAAGAGATTATATAACTAAATTTAGTAAAGAATCCTTGGATATTCCCAACTTGGATATGGCTACAGCTGTTGAAGCCTTCAAAATGGGACTTCTTAAGGATTCATTATTCTATGATGATCTTGTTATGACACCTTGCAGGAACTTAGATGAAGTAAGAACTCGAGCACTCAGGTTTATCCGGCTAGAGGATGACAAGAGGATCCAGGAGAGACAAGTAGGATCCCCAAAACAAGATAAGCAAGGATCCTCCTTCAAAAACAACAAGTTCAAATCCTACCATAGAAACGAGAACAAGAATGTGCATGCTGTCGACCAAGAAGAGGATGATGAAGAATATCCTCCAATCTCAGAATATTGTTTTTCCGTTGACAATCACGAACTAATCCTTGCAATGCAGAATCTAGGTGAAAAGGCTAGGTGGCCCAGGAAGAATGATAAACCATCCGGGACTAAAGACAAGTCCAAATGGTGTGCATACCATGAGGATTTCGGCCATCTGACTGAAGATTGCATAGCTTTAAGAAAGGAAATTGGATACCTGCTAAGCAAGGGACATCTAAAAGAATTGCTGGGGAGAAAAAAGCAAAGGACCCAGGATCCTGAAAGGATCCCCGAAAAAGCCCCAGCACCTCCGGCAAATGCACAAGTGATCAACTTCATATCCGGAGGATCAGACATTTGTGGTACATCCTTTTCAGCGGCCAAAAGACATGCAAAAGAATCAAAAATGGACAATGGAGAAAGGCCTATTAGAACATCAAGTGTTTCAGAAGGGAAAACGATAACCTTTGATGAGGATGATCGCATCAACATCCAGGATCCTCATCATGATAGTTTAGTTATTACTCTCTTTATTTCTAACCATTTTGTCCGCAGGATCCTTATCGATGGAGGGAGCTCAGTGAACATAATCCAGCTTGATGTCTTGAAGAAGATGGGAATCCCAGAATCAGACATCACACCAAGATCCTCCGTGCTTGTAGGATTCAGTGGAGAAACGAAGAAAACTCTGGGGGACATCAAACTCCCAATCTACGTGGAAGGATTACATAATTATCAAAAATTTTGTGTTATTGACTGTTTATCTTGTTGCAACGTTATCCTTGGCAGGCCTTGGATACATGACATGAAAGCAGTTCCATCTACCTACCATCAATGTGTAAAGCTCCCTAGCCCATGGGGGATAATCAAGATCGACAGCGATCAGCAAGAGGCTAAGGATTGCTATACCTCATCCATGAAGCCAACCTCGAAGCCAAGGGAGCAATAGCAATTACAGTATCCTCCGAGGAATGTCTTGGAGGCAAGGGAGCAAGATGTAGATGAAATCCTCTTGGACCCTAGTGATCCTGAATCAAAAATCTATATCGGATCAGGGATCCTTGGCAAGATGAAAGAAGACATGATATCCTTCCTCAAAAGAAGAAAATCTACCTTTGCTTGGAAACATGAAGATATGACAGGTATATCCAAGGATATTATTACTCACAAACTTGGCATTGACAGGTCTATCAAGCCAATCCATCAAAAAAGGAGGAAGTTTGCACCAGAAAGGAATGCCATTATCCAAGAAGAAGTAGAGAGACTACTTCGAGCAGGTATGATCAGAGAGGTAAAGTATCCTAAATGGTTAGCCAATGTGGTTGTTGTCCAAAAGAAAAACGGAAAGTGGAGGGTATGTGTCGATTTCACTGATTTGAATAAGGCATGTCCCAAGGATCCTTTCCCATTACCCCACATTGACTCCATGGTGGATGCAACAGCGGGGCATGAACTGTTAACTTTTATGGATGCATCATCCGGATTCCAACAAATCCAGATGGAACCATCTGACCAAGAGGATACAGCCTTTATGACCCCAACCGGTTTATATTGTTATATTGCCATGCCTTTTGGACTAAGAAATGCAGGTGCAACATATCAAAGGCTGGTAAATATGATGTTCAAAGATCAAATTGGATAAACTATGGAGGTGTACATAGATGATATGGTGGTCAAGTCAAAGAAAGCTGAGGATCACCTAAGGGACTTGGAAGAAGCATTCGATATCCTTGATAGTTACAACATGAAACTTAATCCTTCAAAATGCCATTTTGGTGTTAAGGCAGGAAAGTTCTTAGGATACATGGTAACCCAGAGGGGCATTGAAGCAAGCCCAGAACAAATCAAAGCATTAATAAATATCAAGTCTCCTGCCAATGCCAAGGATGTTCAAAGACTAACAGGCAGGATAGCAGCTTTGAACAGGTTCATATCGAAATCCTCAGAAAAGTGCAAAGAATTCTACGATATCCTAAGGAAGAATAAGAAGTTCGAATGGACTGAGAAGCATGAAAATGCTTTACAAGCCCTAAAAGAGTATATGTCCTCAGCACCAGCATTAGCAAAACCGGAAAAAGGAGATGTGTTATCCTTATATCTGGCGGTATCCTCAACCGCTGTAAGTGCTGTCCTTGTTAAGGATCACGAAGGTACACAATATCCTATCTACTATGTAAGTAAAAGTCTACTTGATGCCGAATCCAGGTACTCACACCTCGAAAAACTCATCCTTGCATTAATCATGGCATCCACGAAGTTAAGGCATTATTTTGAAACTCATACTATTATTGTTAAAACTAATTTTCCAATTAAGAATGTCCTCAGGAAACCGGATATGTCAGGGAGAATGGCTAAGTGGGCAGTGAAGCTTAGTGCCCATGATATAAGATACGAACCAAGAACAGCCATTAAATCTCAAGCACTAGCTGACTTTGTGGCTGATTTCAGTAGTGATCTACAAAAGGAAGCAGAATCGGAGGTCCAGCAGCTGAATGAGACCAAGGATCCTTGGATACTACACACCGACGGATCCTCAAATATCAAAGGCACAGGGCTAGGGATCCTACTAAAATCGCCACAGGGGGACATAATACCCCACTCCATAGCTTGTGAGTTCCAGGCAACTAACAATGAGGCTGAGTATGAAGCCTTAATTGCTGGCTTACAAATTGCTAAGGATATGGGGGTAAAGTATCTCGAAGTATATGTAGATTCATTATTGATCACCAATCACTTTAATGGATCCTATGCTGTTAAAGGTGAAAAACTAACCAAATATTTAGAGATAGTCAAAAAATTGGCACTTTCTTTTGTTTCTTTTAGCTTAACACAGGTACCAAGGGAGGATAACACGGAAGCTGATGCATTGGCCAACCTAGGATCATCCTTAAAAATTCCAGAAAATATAAGTATCCCTATCATCCATATCCTGGCTCCTGCTATTGAAAACCAAGTAGCCATGGAAATAGAAGAGGATACTGCAGTAATCCCTAGTGAAGAAGCTCGATCTTATTCAGGATCATGGATCCCACCAATCATGAAATACTTGCAAAACGGAGAGATCCCAATGGGAGAAAATCCTAGAGCTTTCAGGATCAAGGTATCTCAATTTACAATCCTAAATAATATGCTTATCCTAGAAACTATTGCATTTTCTTACTTTTTGCCTAAGGATAAGGATCATGTATCCTTCATCCTCTACTCACAAACCATTTGAGTTATGATAGTTCAGGTATCTTCAGCAAATCGTCAAAGATCTCCAAAAGCACCACAGATCCTTGGGTACAACCCCAGTTATCCTTGGGATTATCCCCAGTTTCCGCCAGCAGCGCACGATGATCCTGATATAGTTCATGTCTTTGGGATCAGTACCCATTTTCGGGGCTGGCGACCTCATCGTACTGGCTATACTTGGGATCCTACGTATAATGGTGGACGCACCATACATCCGTTCCTAAGGTTTCTAACGTTTTCACGTTAGCTAAGGTTTTGACATTTTCATGTCACTAAGTTTGGATAGTTGCCAGAAAGGGCCATACTCCAGTTTACATACGATCCTTTGGGCTTGTCCCCAGTTATCCTTTGGGCTTGTCCCCAGTGATCCTCCGGGATCATTCTCAGTTATCCTTTGGGCTTGTCCCCAGTGATCCTCCGGGATCATTCTCAGTTATCCTTTGGGCTTGTCCCCAGTTACTGACTTATCTTTTATATTGGCTTAGTCCCAAGTTATATTCCATTTTTTCAGGTTTTCGAAGTTAAACGATTAAGGATCCTTAATCCTTATTATCCATTAAAGTTTTACCTACGGTTGTTCCAATTAAAGGTTAGGATCCAAACTTGGATCCTCAGGTATGATCCTCAACTACTTTTAATTTCATTATTCATTTGAATAACCTTTAGACCTTGACAACTGAACCTATGATCCTTAAAATAAACTATCTTGGAAACTTTCGATTATAGGATATTTGATCCAGGATCATATCCTAAATTTCTTAAACATAATTTGCTCAAACTTTTCAAACAAACATGTGTCAAAACAATTGAAAATCAAAAAGGATAACAACACAAGATAAGCCAGAAAGATTAAAGTTATATTATTAAACCAAAGGATCACTAACCCTTTCAAAAAAGTTGTCAAAATTGCCAACCCACATTTCTACCAGCAAAACGTGGCCCGTCCACATGGGTTGGCAAAGGGTGTCCATTGTCTATGCGGTCTTAGCATTTTTGCAGGAAAGTAGAAGCGGCAGGATCACAAAGGCTTCATCCCCCAAACAGAGGATCCCTCCACCTTTTGTAATCCTACCTATTGTTCAAAGGATCCAAGATCCTCAACCCTAAACTATTGTTCAAATACAGACCATCATTGTTTTAAAAAACATCACAACCACTAAACAAAAAAAAAATTGGGCTCCGGCTATGTCTAGAAGTTTCCATCATTGCCCAATCTTGCAGCTCAAACCTTCGCTGCACCATCACCACCAGCTCCACTCGCTTCACCCTGATCCTTGCCAGCATCACCACCTTCCAGCATGGGGATCTCCTCAGCCTCTTCCTCGTCCTCCAGGTCTGCCAGCCTTGCCTTCCAACCTTCAACATCCCACGAGCCTTTGTCAAAGGTAGGATCCTGAGCTTCCTCGGCCATCTGAAGTTGAATCTTATACATAGCAATTGCCGCGGAGACCTTAGCATCTTGGGTGATCTCCTGCTTCTCGTTATCCATATCAATCAACCTCTGAGCAGCCTCAGCCTTCATGACCCGGAGCTCCTTCTCAAGATCTCCTATCTTGAGATCCTTAAGCACGCCCATTTGTTGAAGATCAGCAATCTGGCTCTCCTGGTCCTCAACATTGCCAAGATAAGTTTCGATCTCAGCAAGTTTCTGCAAACAAGAGAATAAAGACAAGCTCAGACTCAGGTGATCCTCAAGAAAAGCAGGATACATAAAATATGATAGTCGGATAACCTACAGGGGCAGTGATCCTTACCTCATTCACGTAATCAAGAAACTGCTGGCGAAGGAGAGGGAATCCTTGGAGTTCATCAGAAGCTTTCCTCTTTTTTCCTTTGCCCCGAATGGACGCTTTAGGAGCTGAGACTGAAGGGCTGGCAGCAGGAGCCTTCTTCTTCTTAGAAGACGTGACATTGGCAAGGTCACTTATCCCAAACATGGAGGCAGATTTAACAGACCTGGCAGACTTTCCGGCACCTACACAATTCAAAAACAAGATAAGTTCCCTTGTTAAATTAAATACTTTCACATAAAACTTATTTCCTATGAGGATACTTACTTGACATTGTGGCAGATGCAGAGGATATCTCTTGAGAATCTTGGATAATGATTTGGAAGCTTCTGACTTCAGGATTAAGCTTCTTGAAGGCTAACACTCTTTCTTTGGCAGCAGGGGTCAACTTTAAATGAGCAACAGAGATAGCTGCAAAAAAGAAAAGACATCAGTGATCCTCATCATAAGAGACAGGACTGATAGTGATCCTTCAAGGATCCTCTACCCTACCATGAGTGGCCCATTCCTTGGGCAGATCCTTTCCATCCGGGATGGAATCCCTCTTAACAAAGAAAAATCGACGTTTCCAGTTGGTATCATTCTTGGTAACCTTGAAGATTGGATGATCCTCCCCAGCTTTCCGTTTCAACAAGTACCGGTGAGAACCAAAGGTGGTGAGATCATAAAGTTCAGCTAACTCTGACATCCCCAAATCAATCCCTTCTTGCTCGATGATCCTCTCGAAGGTATATAGAACCCTCCAGATCATCGGCATAGCCTGGATATATGAGATGCCGGCAAGAGAAAAGAAGGATTGGGTAAATGTCGGAAAAGGATATGAGTACCCGATGAGGAAAGGGGTAGCAGGAAAGGCCACCCAGGTGTCCGAAACAAAATCACTCAAAGCAGTAGGGTCAAAAGGCTTAAAAACAACATTCGCCGGGAAGCAATGGCGAATCTTGTCTATCTGGATATCGGTAAAACAGCACCTCTCCATAGGGGAATCCTTGATAATCCCCTGGCTTTTCAAGGGACTATCCTTCTTAGAGCCTTTGTGCGGTGAATTCCGAAGAAGCATGTTCGAGACAAAAAACAGAAGAAAAGCAAGAAAGAACAGAGCAAAGAAGAGAAAGAAGAAAATGATACCTGATCAAAGCCTTCGGTGACGATTATAAAGGGAGATACTTCGAATTTAAATACAAAGTGATCCTAACCCTATCTCCTATTTATAATGATGATTCGCAGGGATTGTCACATCAGTGACGTAAATATCATAACGGCTAGTCCATGTGCAACGGCTAGTAAATCGGAATCGTCCGTTAGAGATAAGCTCAAAACAAAATATAACTCATCCATTTACATTTAACTCCTTATATTTTGGGGGCAATTGTTAGGGCTGGATTTTTACTATGAATGATCCTTATACGTGATCCTAACCAGTGATCCTTATTTCTTTGGCAGGCAGTGATCCTCAGCCGGACCTCAGGATCAGGATCACGGGACATTGAGGTGATCCTTATACTAACGGTCATTTTCGATTACTACAATATTATTTTGCAGGAATATCTAGCAGGATATGCCCTACATATCATGATCCAGGGACGCGCTTTTACAAATATGGCAAGAGCTGAATTGAAGATGAACGTTGTGCCGGATATGGAAACATGGCTTGATCTAAGGGCAGCAATTTAGGCTAGATTATCTTTATTTCTAAAGGGGTAATGAGCTGATTAGTGGTCTATCTACCTAAAATAAGTTACCTACACATGTATAAATACCCATCTTCCTCATTCGGAAGAACACACACAACATACGACACAACTCTCAACACTTAGACACTCAGTGATCCTTGTACTCAGCTCATTATCATCCGAAGTTGTAACTACATTTTTATTATATTGAAGTTGGTGATCGGTAGTTGCCATCACCCGAGGTTTTTTATGCCGGAGATCATACATTGATCAAGGGCTTTTTCCTCGTATAAATCGTTGTGTCTTTGCATATTCATCACAGAAGTGATCCTTTACTTTCATAGCTAACCAAGCATCATACCCCGTTTACATATAGTTTGGTTACATTATCCTTGTGTGATTTTTGACCAAAACATCAGCTAGATGTAAAATCGGCGTTTCTCTACGAGAAGGTAAAAGAGGAGGTATATGTCGGACAGCCACCGGGCTTCATTGATCCAATCCACAAAGACAAGGTCTACTTGCTAGACAAAGCGCTGTATGGTTTACACCAGGCCCCGAGAGCTTGGTATGAGACATTGTCTCAACACCTACTAGCCAACAACTTCATTCGTGGAAAAGTGGATGCCACTCTCTTCACCAAAGAGGTCAATGGACATCTTCTGATAGTTCAAATATATGTGGACGACATAATATTTGGGTCAACAAATGAGAATTTGTGCAAAGATTTTGAAAAAGTTATGAAGCAGAAATTCGAAATGTCATCAATGGGGGAGATGAAATTCTTCTTGGGACTTCAAGTTGATCAACTACCTGAGGGAATCTTCATACACCAGACAAAGTACGTTCATGATATTCTAGAGAAATCTGGAATGTCAGGTTCTACTCCAGCTTCCACCCCATTAGCGACGAATCATGGGATAAATCCTGATCTCACCGGAGAGAAGGTAGATGAGACGATGTATAATTCCATGATCGGTTCGTTAATGTACTTAACTACTTCGAGACCCGATATCATGTACCCAACGTGCCTCGCAGCAAGATTTCAATTTAACCCAAGAGCTTCGCACATGGTTATTGTAAAAAGGATATTACGCTACCTGAAAGGAACTCCATCATTGGGGTTGTGGTATCCAAGAAAAGGCGATTTCACGCTCGAAGGGTATTCTGATTCCGATTCCGATTTCGGATGCTGCAAAGTAAACGCTAAATCAACAACAGCGGGTTGTCAGTTTTTCGGACCTCGTTTGGTCACTTGGCAATGCAAGAAGCAAACCTCTGTGGCTCTATCCACATGTGAAGCGGAGTATGTATCTGCTAGCAGTTGTTGCTCTCAGATCTTGTGGATCCAGCAACAGATGCGCGACTACGGTTTGCAATTTCTTGACACCCCTATCTTTGTTGATAATGAGGCCACGATTAATATTACGAAAAATCCAGTACATCACGTTAAAACTAAACACATAGAAATTCGTCATCACTTCATCCGAGATTGCTTCGAGAAGAAGTTGATACGAATTGAGAAAATCCACACTGACAATCAGAAAGCTCATTTACATACCTAAGCTTTTGATAAAACACGTTTTAAATATCTTTTAAAACTAAATGGTATGATGTTTTTCTCGGTGTTGGATGGAATTATTGGCATTGATGAAGGTACTGCTGTAGATGTCGATGAGAAACAATCTGCAATGGTTTGTCGATTTTTTACTTGTTTTGGTATTTAGGGGGAGTAAATATTTTCAGAAAATTCAAAAACAGTAAAAAATTCAAAAATCCAAAAACATGAGAAAATTTCAAAATCCAAAAACAATAGAAAACTGAAAAAGAGTTTGTGTTAAAAGGGAAAATGATAGTACATCGGCTTGACAGTTACGGTACGCTAAAGATTTGTAAAGTTTAATAGTGTTAAACAGTCTCGCTGATGATGTGCCGATAGGTTTTTACACATTTAGTAGGTTTGTTCGGGATATAAACATAAAAAATTCAAACTTACTTATTTCGTGGGAAACACTACTTGGATATATAGGTAACCCCTGAAATCTCGTTTGAAAGGTCCCTCTTTCTGAAATACTAGGTCTTTATACTCAGTGATATCTGGGGTATTATTCCGGGACTTCTGATAATGCGGAAGCAATGACCTAGTCCCCGAATAATACTTTTTGCATTGCTTGAAATATAGCACCGCCCTCAGCATAAAAATGATGAAACATTGCAAAATGCTAGTCATGTGCTGTTGTAAAAAAGATCCTCTAAAGGGGACACACTAAAAGTCGAACTGTCATCTCTCTGCCGAACGGAAGTTCTGACCTGAGCTCTCACGGTTTCGCATCTAACCCCTTACAGATATCATCTGTGGTATACTCACCTGTAAGACTGAATATTGGGATCTGGATACGGGAGTATATTCAAGAGGTGGGACACATGAATGAGTTTAAGTTCTTAATACACCTAAATCGTATCCTGGACAGATTGAAAATTGTGTGAGAATTTAACTGGATCAGCATATCGACAATCTAAGCGAATTGTTTAATTCTGAATATGTAATTAAAGCTTAACGGTACCAGTGACTTGTTTGTTAGCTGATATGATTCCCTAGCACGCTCACCAAAAATATGTTTGTAAATAGTTTACTTTCATTGCATTTTATTTCTATATTTCATTTCTAGTTTAGAAACTTTATTGAAAATTCAAAAAGATTTTTCATTTTTGCTTTATTTTCCGACAAACCATAGTGGAGAGTTGATTGTCTGATTCTCAAAGCTGAAACAGATGCAGGAAGTTTCTGGACTGGAGATTGAGGAGAGCTTAAATTGATAATATTATGAATATGCAAAGTTAAAACAAGTTCATTGATTTGAAACTTGTTATTTTCAGAAAATGGTTTGAAAAATATTGAACTAAAACAGTTTTTTTTTGTCACAGATCAACCAAGGTCATTAAGTTGGACTTGGTAGAAAAATTAAGTAATCAGGGTCATTAACTTGGACCTGAATACTTAAGTGGATTTCTAAAACTGATAGATTATGAAATTTATTGTTGAAAGTCAAAAGATTGTAATGTTATATGTTTGAGTAATAGGAATCCCCATGGAAATGGAAATGTCAAAGTTTGAGCCAGATCACGATCCTAGATCCCAGTATATCGAGAGGGGGAGTCTTCGAAAAGGGGAGTCTAGATTCTGGATCAACATTCAAAGGGGAGATTAAAGATTAAAGTTTGAAGATAGAAGATTGAAGGATGCTTTTACAAGTTCTAGACAATTTAAGGCAGAGAATGTGAAAACAAGACTAAAGATTGAAGACATGATGCTAAAGACTTCGTCAACATCCAAGGGGGAGTCTGTTGGTGCACTGATGTCTGTTAACTTCGTCTTTATAGAGTCTTGTATTGTATGTATTAGATCAGGGCACGAAAAACAAGAAAAACAATATATGGGTAATTTCGCATGAAATGGGTCTGATGTTGTTTCACACGGAATTACATGTTTGGCACGAAATTACATAATTCCGTACGGAATTAGTAATTCCGCACGAACCTTGTGATTTCGCTTGTGTTTACTTCATGCGGAATTAACTCTCTATAAATACCTGATCTGTTTGAGTCATTTGACATGGAATTACAGTGTTGAGAGCTGAGGTGCTGCAGGATTTTTATCAGAATTGTGTTGTAAAAGCTCAGGAAATCAGTAATAGAAGAATATTTGAAAGGAACAAGATGTGTTGACATCTTTTACATTGATTCCGCCTTTGTATCTGATGATGAACTACTTAGACTGACTTTTTAGGGTCACCGGACGATCCAACAGATTTCAGTAGTGATCTACAAGGGAAGCTGACTTAGAAGTTCAAGAGCTTGAAGAGACTAAGGATCCTTGGATACTCTTCACAGATGGGGCTTCAAACATCAAGGGAACTGGATTAGGAGTACTACTAAAATCGCCACAGGGGGCATAATACCCCACTCTATTGCTTGTGAGTTTCAAACTACTAATAATGAGGCTGAGTATGAAGCCTTAATAGCTGGTTTGCAAATTGCCAAGCACATGAGGATCAGGTATCTTGAGGTACATGTAGATTCATTGTTATTTACTAATCACTTTAATGGTTCTTATGTTGTTAAAGGGGAAAGACTAATCAAATATCTTAAGATAGTCAAGAAATTGGCAGACTCTTTTGTTTCTTTTATTTTGACATAGGTACCCAGGGAAGAAAATGCAGAAGCTGATGCTTTGGCCAACCTTGGATCATCACTGAAGATTCCAGAGGATATTAAAATCCCCATAATCCATATCTTGACCCCTGCTATTAAGAATCACACAGCTATGGAAATAGACGAGGATTCTGCAATCATACCTAGTGATGGGGCATAATCACATTCAGGATCCTGGATCCTCCCAATCATGAGATATATACAACATGGAGAGATTCCTACAGGAGAAAACCCCAGAGCTTTCAAAGTCAAGTTATCTCAATTTACAATACTAAATAACATGCTATATAAACGATCTCTTGCAGGTCCATATCTAAGGTGCATTGAGGATCCTGAAGTTCAAGAAGTCCAAAGGATTTTCATGAAGGAGATTGTGGAAACCACACTCAAGGATCCTTAGGACATGATATTATTGGCCTACTATGAAGAAGCATGCTGTGGATTATGCCAAGAAATGTGATGCTTGTCAAAGACATAGCAATATCCTTCATCAACCAGCAGAGCTCCTGCATCCTATATCCTCTTCTTGGCCATTCATGAGATGGGGAATAGATATAGTTGGCAAACTTCCCAAGGCACCAGGAGGAAAAGTGTTTATGCTTGCTATGACTGACTACTTTTCCAAGTGGATAGAAGCTGAAGCCTTTGCTCAAGTCAGAGAAAAAGAAGTGATATCCTTTATTAAAAGAAACATTATTACCAGATTTGGTATCCCATCTGAAATTGTTTGTGATAATGGATCCCAATTTATTGGGAATAGAACTACTAACTTTTGTGATAGCTGGGGGATTAAGATGATAACATCAACACCAGTCCACCCACAAGCTAATGGTCAAGCAGAATCATCTAACAAGATCATCATATACAACTTGAAGAAGAAGCTTGGATCTAAAAAGGGAAAATGGGCAGAAGAGCTACCTTATGTGTTATGGGCTGATAGAACAACTCCCAAGAATGCTACTGGCTAGACTCCATTTTCTTTAGTGTTTGGAACGATATCCGTGATCCCTACAGAGATGGTAGTTCCTACCGCAAGAACAAGCATCCGTGATCTTGAAGGAAATACTGAAAACTTGGTTCAAGACTTGGATACCATAGAAGAACTCAGGGATGGCTGGAGCTTATAACAAGAATGTCAGGATTAGGAAGTTTCAAGTTGGTGACATGGTGTTAAGAAAAGCATTCCAAAATACCACAAATCCTGCTGATGGCAAGTTAGCACCAAAGTGGGAAGGCCCCTATCTTATTGAAGTTGAGGCAGGAAAGGGGGCATATCGATTATTAACAATGGAAGGTGATTTGCTACCAAGAGCTTGGAATGCTGTCCATTTGAAGAGATACTTCATGTAAAAGGATCCAGGATCCTTGGCAATCTTCATATCTGGTATACATTAAGGATCCTTAGAGGACATATGATCCTCATTCTGGTAATGATCTGAATCTAATTCATCTAATCCTTTAATTTATTTTATTACAAGGAGAAGGATCCAGGATCCTTTATCCTTTTTCACTAAGTTCGGAGTTTTGCATAATTGGGTGCATCTTTGACAAAGGATCAAGTATCCACAGAAGTCTCCTAAGTTTTATGGGCTTGTCCCCAGTTCTAAGGGTTTATCCCCAGTTTTTGGGCTTGTCCCCAGTTTAAGGTATTTGCTACCTTCGCCAGTAGCGCACGATTATCCTGGTGCAGTTAAAGGCAATGGGACCAGTACCCGCTTTAGGGGCTGACAATTTCATTGTACTGGCTGTATTCAGGATCCTAAGTATAATCGCAGATGTACCATACATCCATTCATAAGGTTTCTAACGTTTTCACTTTAGCTAAGGTTTTGGCATTTTCATGTCACTAAGTTTGTATAGTCGACAGTAAGGGCCATACTCCAGGTTACACAAGATCCTTTGGGCTTGTCCCCAATTTTTTTGGGCTTGTCCCCAGTTTTTTGGGCGTGTCCCTAGTTTGTTGGGCTTGTCCCCAGATACTAACTCTTCCTTTTACAGTTGGCTTAGTCCCAAGTTATGTCTCATTTCAGGTTTCTAAAGCTAAACAGTTAAGGATTCTGGATCCTAACTTTATACAACGGTTTATTTTATGATTATCACGATTGTAAGTATCAAGGATTTAGGATCCTAACTTGGATTCTCTGGCATGATCCTTATTTACCTTAACTTTATTCTTGGTTTATCTATGTTGCCGTTATTCTTTGACAACAGGATATATGATCCTAAAATTATCTCACTTTTTAAACTTTTCGATTATAGGATATTTGATCCTTGATCATATCCTAAACTTTTTGACTTAAACTAATTTTTATACCTTTACAAATAACTTGTAAATTCAAAGAATTATACAATAACAATTGAAAGGTAAATATACACAGAATGAACAACACAAGATAGCCAAAAGTTAAAGTTTTATTTATTTATCAAAAGTTAAACCCTTCAAAGGTTGTCAAAATTACCTATCCCAAGCATCTACCAGCAATACGTGGCCCGTCCGCTGGGGTAGGTAAAGGGTGTCCATGTTAACAAAGTTTTAGGGTCCAGGAAAGTAAAGACGGCAGGATAATAGTGACTTCATCCCCCAAACAGAGGATCCCTCCACCAGCTATCATCCTACCTATTGTCCCAAGGATCCGTGATTCTTAAACCTAAATACTACTGTTTAGTTACAAACCATCAATTGTTCAAAACACCAACAAACTAAAACCACAAAATCATAAAAAATGGGCTTCGGTCGCGTCTAGATAAATCCATCATCGCCCATTGCTGCAGCCTAAACCTTCGCTGCTTCATCGCCACCTTTGCCAGCTGCCTCATCCACTGGATCCTTCACCCCGCTGCTCCCAGCTCCATCAGCTGCTGCCTCTTCAGCCTCATCCTCATCATCCAGCTCAGCCAACCTCTGCCTCCAAGCCTCCTGATCCCAGGAAGACCTATCAAAGCCAGGATCCTCAGCCTCCTTGGCCATTTGCAGCTTGATCTTGAGCATGGCAATCGTAGCAGAAAGCTTTGCCCCTTCCATCACCTCTGCCTTCTCCTGCTGAGCCGTGATCTGGGTCAGGACCAGCTCCTTTTGCACTAGGTTAAGATCCTTCTCAAGGGAGGAGATTTTCTTGTCTTTGGCCAGGAACATTTGCTGGAAGTCGAGGTTCTTCTGCTCAACCTCTGCCAGATTATGATCAAGGAGCATTTGGATCTCAGCAAATTTCTGCTTAAAAGAAGTATATAGTCAGGATCCATTATCCTCAGAATGGAAAGATCAGACTTAAGGATTTAGGATCCTTACCTCGGAGACGTATTCCTCAAACTAGTGTTAGATGAGAGGGAGGCCTTCAGTGGGCTCAGTGGTCTTTCACTTTTTGGCACCCTTGCCCCGTGTGCTCATGCCCTTAGGATTCGGGATGCTTGGGCTTGCAGCCAGCTCCTTTTTGATGGACTTTGAGGAGGCGAATGCATCAAGATCACTCACACTGAATCTGGAAGCAGATTTAGAGAATTTGCCAGCACCTACAAATGCAAAACACAGATAAGTATTCATATTTTACGTTCATTTAAATATTTATTCACACACAGATCTGGATACTTACTTGACATTGTGTAGGAACCGGAGGATGCTTCTTGTGAGTCCTTTGTTTTAGCTTGAAATGTTCTGACAGCAGGATCAAGCTTCCAAAAGCAGCAATCCTTTCTTTTGTTGTAGGAGTTTCTTGAATGTGAGAGAGCGAGATAGCTGCACAATAAAGACAAAAAGAAGGATCAGTTATCCTTAATAGAAAAAGAATCCTATTTTGGTCCTTGTCTAAGGATCCCATATCCTACTATGGGTAATCCACCTTGTGGGAAGGTCTTTCCCATCTAGAACAGAGTCCCTCTTTATAAAGAAGAACTGGTTCCTCCAGTGGGTATCATTTTTGGTGGTTTTGAGGATTGGATGAGGCTGACCGGGTTTGTATTTGAACAGAGAGCGATGGGAACCATGGCTCACAAGGTTGTATAATTGACTCAACTCAGACACCCCTATTTCAACACCATCCTACTCGATGATGTTTTCAAGGGTATAAAGAACTCTCCACATCATTGGCATGGCTTGTATATAGCACATGCCGGTGAGTGTGAAGAATGATTGTGTTAGGGCAGGAAAAGTATAAGTGAACCCTATCAGAAAAGGGGTTGCCGGAAAAGTGATCCAGGCGTCAGAAACACAATCGCTCTTTGTCAAAGAATCGAAGGATCTGAAGACGGCTTCTACCGGGAAGCAATGACGTATCCGATCCATTTCAAAATTGGTGAAACGACAGAGTTCCAGCGAAGGGTTTTTGGTTACACCCTGGCTCTTCAGGGGGCTGTCCTTCTTAGGATCCTTGGTAGGTGAGGATCGGAGGGTCATCTTTGCCATGGATGCTCGGAGAATAAAGGATCAGAAGAAGAAAATTTAGAGAGAAGGGAAAGAGAGATACATGTTGGAGTCTCCGAATGAAGATTTAAAGGAGAGAAACGCTCGAATTTAAATGCATCTTGATCCTTATCTCTAACTCTGTATATATAATGATGATTGTGTAGGGAAGTCTTGTCGCTGACGTCATCCTCGCAACGGTTAGTCCTATCGCAACGGCTATATTCTCGCTAACCAACTCGTTCGAGATAAAGCAGAAAATATGACTCATTTAGTTGTATTTAATTCCTCATATTTTGGGGGTAATTATTAGGGATGGATTTTCACAGCATATGGATCACGGATCCTCAAGTGCAGCCAGGATCACGAATCCTCACTTCAGTTTGAATTAAGGATCCTCAGAAGACGTTGCAGGAATAAGGATCCAGGATCCTTATCATTATCCTTTTACTAACAATTGTTTCCATTATATTTGAACTTGTTTTGTAGGGGTATTCGAGTGGGACTTGGTCTTGCCGAGATTCCAGGGGAATATGCCTTCTAATTCTGCACGTGCATGGCCTTCGTAACCGTTGTGGAGATTGTGGGAAGCTAGCACCTTTTTCGGATTGTTAGTTTGTTAGCTTATTTCTATTTTTAAATGGGGATAACAAGCTTGATTAAATAGAATAGTCAGCAAACACACACTACTCTCGAGAACTCTCTGCAAGTTATTGGCGATTATACACTTTTTGCACACTAGTGACCCTTATACCAAGCTTGTTATCATCCCGATTTGTAAACATTGTTTGTTTAATACACTTGGTGATTGGTAGTTTCCATCACCCGAGGTTTTTTGTGCCGGAGATCATACATTGATCAAGGGCTTTTTCCACGTATAAATCCTTGTGTCCAACATTCATTTCATTCATACATTTTTCATACATTTGTTCATTTATTCAAGCATCACACCTCACAAAATCGGATTTGGTTGCATTATCCTTGTGTGATTTTTTTGACCAAAACAGTAGTGTTTTTATAGAGATCTTTTAAAAAATCATGTTCCTATAAATAAGGTGGCGGTTATGGAAGGTTTTGAATTAATTGACTCAATGATAAAATTACTTGTTTACCATTTTGAATTAATTTAGATTGAGGACACATGTCATCTCCACAATATTTCTCACACTTCTCACACTTTTAACCTTTTTTACAATAACCTTACCCTATATATATATATATATATATATATATATATATATATATATATATATAGAATGAAAACCACCTCGAG
Organism: Helianthus annuus; assembly: GCF_002127325.2. Classification (NCBI taxonomy): domain Eukaryota; kingdom Viridiplantae; phylum Streptophyta; class Magnoliopsida; order Asterales; family Asteraceae; genus Helianthus; species Helianthus annuus. Next base: position 24,221,665 of record NC_035434.2, on the reverse strand, counting down.
TTGTAAGAACCGCGAGAACTACACCCCACGGAGCGCCGTTCGCCATGATTTTTTTTTACAAGTAGATGTGTATATTATAAACACAGCCGTAAAAAATCATGGCGAACGGCGCTCCGTGGGGTGTAGTTTTTTACACCACAAGTTTGGTGAAAAAAAAAGAAAAAAGAAAAAAAATTAAAAAACACCAAACTTGTGGTGTAAAAAACTACACCCCACGGAGCGCCGTTCGCCATGATTTTTTACGGCTGTGTTTATAATATACGCATCTACTTGTAAAAAAAAAATCATGGCGAACGGCGCTCCGTGGGGTGTAGTTCTCGCGGTTCTTACAACTCGGGGTGGTTTTCATTCTAGCAGCCCCATATATATATATATATATATATATATATATATATATATATATATATAGGGTTAGATTAATGTACAATAGCTCTTATCGTACAATATGTACGTGATAATCTCAGCCGTACGATCTGGTGCGAATTCACTCTTGAACATACGATTGTGCTGAAAAACCAACATGCAAAATTGTTTTATATACCGACATGCGAAATTGCTACAAAAAAAAAAAACCAACATGTGATTTCCAACATGCTTTTTTATAACATGCGATTTCACAATATCGTACGACCGTACGATAAGCCCTAATTGTACGTTACACTTCTTATATATATATATATATTTATATATATATATATATATATATATATATATACGGTAGGGATCCTAAGAGAAGTCCACCCTATTTGAGAAACTTGAGAAGCATTCTGGACCACACATTTTCCTAAGCTTTTCGTAATATACACATATGTATAATTTAAAATCAACTATATACATATATGTATATTGTCAAATCTTGAATTATACACATGTATGTAGTCAGTTTTAAATTATACATATGTGTATATTATGAAAAGCTTAAAGAAAATGTGTGGTCCAGAATGCTTCTCAAGTTTTTCAATTAGCCTAGTGTTTCTCACACGATCCTAACCCTATATTAAGGATCCTAAGAGAAGTCCACCTTATTTGAGAAACTTGAGAAGCATTCTGGACCACACATTTCCCTAAGCTTTTCATAATATACGCATATGTATAGTTTCAAATTGACTATATACATATATGTATATTGTCAAATCTTGAATCATACACATATGTATATAGCCAATTTTAAACTATACATATGCGTATATTATGAAAAGCTTAGGGAAAATGTGTGGTCCAGAATGCTTCTCAAGTTTCTCAATTAGCCTAGTGCTTCTCACACGATACTAACCCTATATATATATATATATATATATATATATATATATATATATATATATATAGTAGGGTTCTAGAGTGAACACTAGGTTGAGAGTGAACTTTGTGAACTAATGTGGGCCATTGGATTACATCATCTAGAGATTTTTAAATAATGGTAAGATTGTAATGAAAATGTTATAATTTCCCTTTAAAATAATTGATAGAATGGTATTTGCGTCTTTTGTAAATTGCATTTATTAAACAATATAATCAAAATCCCTAAAATCTCACTAGTTTCCGTATATACAAGATACACAGCTGTTAGTGTATACACGTGTGTACAATCTCACTAGTATCAGTTTATACAAGATACACAGATGTTAGTTTATACACATTTGTATAGTCTCGCTAACTATCAGTTCATACATGATACACAGCTGTTAGTTTATACACATGTGTACATCTCGCTAACTATCAATTTATACAAGATACACATCTATTAGTTTATACACATGTATACAGACTTTTATACATATGTGTAGTATATTCAGAAATGGTTACATATGTGTATATTAACAACATTTAGTAGATTATGCATGCATAGGAGTAGATTCATATAAAAATTATGAAATTAATGAAAACGAAACAAGTCACGTGTATCAAAAAACAAATAACTTCATCACACATTAAAAAAAAGTTAATGCCTAAAAATAATTAAAATTTCAATCTCAGAGAAATTTTTCAATATTTATTGAAAATTATAAAAAGTTAAAAACAATATATTATGATATCTATATATACAGATAATAAAAGAAAAACAATATTCAAGTTAAAATTAAAACAAAATCTATAGATAAAGAAACGAGTGATATGAATATTTGGAAATTAAATATTTGTAAATAGGATATTTCCAAAAAAAAAATATTTGAAAAAATAATAGTTTTGTCTTTATCATTTTCTTAAGTGATAAGAATACCTGCAATATTCATTAATCAACTTTAACATATGAGCTGAAGATGTAGAATGTTAATGTCGTAATCCATGATGATCTACCAAAATTTAGAACCCTTCAATCTCTTATAATTAAATAATGGAGAAATAATTAAAAATGTGAGAGAGCGAGTGAGAGAGCAAGAGAGAAAAATAAGGGATTTTAATTAAATATACTTAGCTAATGTCAATCTTAACCTTTTAATCTAAAAAATTATCAAGGGTCAAAATTAGTTCACTCAGTTTACTCTCAAGAAGTTGTTCACTCTTGATCCTAATCCTATATATATATATATATATATATATATATATATATATATATAGGGGGCTGCTAGAATGAGAACCACCTCGAGTTGTAAGAACCGCGAGAACTACACCCCACGGGTGGGCGTTCACCATGATTTTTTTTACAACTAGATGTGTGTATTATAAACACAGCCGTAAAAAAAATTTTTAAACGCCGCGGCCGAGGGGGTAGTTTTTTACACCACAAGTTTGGTGTTTTTAATTTTTTTCTTTTTTCTTTTTTTTTTCACCAAACTTGTGGTGTAAAAAACTACCCCCTCGGCCGCGACGTTTAAATTTTTTTTTTACGGCTGTGTTTATAATACACACATCTAGTTGTAAAAAAAATCATGGTGAACGCCCACCCGTGGGGTGTAGTTCTCGCGGTTCTTACAACTCGGGGTGGTTTTCATTCTAGCGGCTCCCTATATATATATATAGGGGACCGCTAAAATGAGAACCACCTCGAGTTGTAAGAACCGTGAGAACTACACCGTACGGGGCGAGGTGGACCAATTTTTTTTCATAAACGTAGATGCTTGTATTATAAACACATTTGTAAAAAACAATTCAAAAAAAAAATGTCGTGTGTGTAGTTTTAAGCATCACAAGTTTGTGTTTACGGGTACCGTAAATCTTACCGGAAAATTTACGGTACCCGTAAACACAAACTTGTGGTGCTCAAAACTACACACACGACATTTTTTTTTTGAATTTTTTTACAAATGTTTTTATAATACACGCATCTACGTTTATGAAAAGAATTTTGGTCAAACTCACCCCGGATTAAGTAGTTCTCACGGTTCTTACAACTGGAGGTGGTTCTTATTTTAGCGCAATTCTATATATATATATATATATATATATATATATATATATATATATATATATATATATATATATATATATATATATATATATATATATATATATATATATATATATATATAGGAGGAGTTGGGTAGAAAGTGGATTTTTCCTAGAAAGTCTAGGAAGCAATCAGAATGCAACACGTGGCATTGAAGAATTTTAACTAGAAGGGAAATTATGTACTTTCACAATCTATTTTTATTTTAGGAAATTATCTTCAATAACTAACTATCCATGTACACGAATGAAACCGATTTCCTCCATAATTTTTGAAAATTTTTGTTTTCGAATTCTGATCTCACATAAATATCAATCATTCCTTCGTTTTCTTGCTCACAAGATTCATCGCTGATCATTAAACTTTATCTGGAATCTATCAGCATGTTCTTGGTACTATGTTTTAACAGTTAGAGGGTTAAAGTCAATGTTTTTATAGATCCCATAAAATGAATGATGTTTGGTAACGATGGATGATTTCTTGACATTGTGTTTAACAGCAAGCAAATTAATACCATTGTGTTTTAGCATTCATGCTGGTAATGCTGGAGGATATCTTGACGATGTGTTTTACCATTCATGCTGGTAATGCTGGAGGATATCTTGGCATTGTGTTTTAACAGCAAGCAGATTAATACAGTTGTGTTTTAGCATTCATGTTGGTAATGCTGGAGGATTTCTTGACGTTGTGTTTTACCATCCATGCTGGTAATGCTGGAGGATTTCTTGATATTGTGTTTTAACAGCAAGCAGATTAATACAGTTGTGTTTTAGCATTCATGTTGGTAATGCTGGAGGATTTCTTGACTCTGTGTACCATCCATGCTGGTAATGCTGGAATATTTCTTGACATTGTGTTTTAACAGCCAGCAGTTTAATACCGTTGTGTTTTAGCATTCATGTTGGTAATGCTGGAGGATTTCTTGACGCTGTGTTTTACCATTGATGTTGTTACGATGGGTGACATTTGTCACGATGTGTTTTCTTGATGTTGTGTTTCTTCATGAAGGATAGAAGGAAGAGATAGAGAGATGAGAGAAAGGGAGAGAGAGAGAAAAAAATCACAAGAAATATGGGGTGGTTTATGGAATGACAATTACTTCCATATTTAAAACAAGCTAAATACATATCTACCCCTGATTAATTAAATACTCCTATTTTTTAGAAACACATATTACCAAAATGCCAGCAAGATGATCTCAACTATTAAACACACCCATTGGATGGTCCAGATCGCTTCCTAGACTTTCTAGGAAAAACACACTTTCCGCAGGATCCCCACTATATATATATATATATATATAGGTATAGAGTAAAATACAAATGCGCTTATCGTACGATACGTACGCCATCATCCCAGCCGTTCAATCAGGTGCAGATCTGGTGCGAATTCAATACATATCGCATGTGAAAAAATGGTTAGCATGGGGTAGTGTGAAAAATGGCATGGGGTGTGTAGATGGACAAAATCGCATGTGGAAGATTTGAATATCGCATGTGAAAAAATGGCATGGGGGTAATGTGAAAAATGGCATGGGGTGTGTAGAATCGCATGTGGAAGATTGAATATCGCATGTGAAAAAATGACTAGTGTCACACCCCCAAAATCCACATGCGGAGTACCACCGCTTGGAGTCATGACTGACCAGGATCCAGCCACCAATTATACTGAGCAGTTTAATTAATAACATAAGTAATACTCACCAACCACAAGGTTAGCAAATATCATAGTCAAAGTTCAAAAGTTTTAAGTTTAAGTAATAGTTCAGAAAAGTAGCGGAAGCACAGACAAAATAGTTTAAAACAAGATTCTTAGTTCAAGTTTGTGTAGAACCCAACACGCGGGTTAGACGACCACTACACATCCATAAGCTGCAAGCTCCTGAGTCAGTGGGTACCTGCAAAGCTTGTAGTAGGGTATCAACATAATGTTGGCGAGTCCACGAGGTGTCAAGTTTTAGTTTTTGAAAACGTAGGTTGTTTAGACAAAGCATTTATAATCATGTTATGGGGAGCTACCCCATCTGTAAGCTCACTAAACTGTAGATACCGAAACTGCTGACGGAAAGTTGTTGTGCCCCGAGTCAATGTCTATCGTCATTGACCAAGATGCAAGGTCTACTAGTTCACGCCCGATCCCCCCGGTCACGGTGTGAGGTTGTCAAACCTAATAGCGCTATCAACTAATAACCCGTTCGCCCCCGGCGATTAATCGGTACAGTAAGCAGGGACTTAAGGTGATAGAGTTTCGTTTAGCTTGGCTAGTTGTGATTTATAAATAATATCCAAACGTATCTCCCCCGGAGATAGTAATTTAAAAGTACCCATTCGTATTTCCCCCGGAAATAATAGTTCCAAAGTATTTTTCCCACAGTTGGCAGTTTGTCCGTGTCCCTCCCTGGGACGCATGCTTTTAGTGTGTGAACTCACCTTGGGTTGCTCGGCAGATTAGGTTACTTGGTCAAGCACGCTGGTCACCACGTCCTAGCATGGTTACCAGGATAAGTCAGGTTTGGGTGCAGAGATGTCACGTATAATCCTACACGTATCTAACACATAGTATGCACACAGTCATCTGTTGAGTTATTGGGCCGGCACTAGCAATTGCACAGTCAAACAATAACAGTTAACACATAGTTCAGTCAACAGGCAGCCCAAACCAAAACACATTGTGGCCCAATAACTAAGGTAAGCAGCCTAGTCGAGACAAGGCGGTCTCAAATCGAGAACATGCGGTCTCGAGTCGCAACCAGGAGGTCTCGAGTTGTAATGGCTGGTCTCGAGTGGTGCAGGCATGACTCGCAAACCCCGGAGGTCTCGAGTCCCGTCTCGAGCTGTCACTATGTGGTCTCGAGTCGAGACCTTGATGGTCTCGAGTCGTTTGCCTGCTGATTCTGATGCACCTGCGAGACTTGTACTAACCAATAGAATTCCACTGTTGTGATTTGGTGTACTATCCAATGAAATCGCACAAACATGTTTCCTTGTCTAATTCTCAAACAAAACGGATCAAAACAAGCATTTTCAAATGTTTTTCATGATCTTCAAGTAGTTCATCTTTTAAGTTTCCATATTAAATTAAACATGTTCATCCTACATAACCATGCATTCTATGGACAAAAATTATAACACATAATCTAGATATCAAGATCATCTTGCAAACCATCATCAAACAAAACATTTGTTCTCCAATATTTAGCATAAATTGGATGGTCATGAATAATCCTAAACTATCATTCTTTTGCCATTTAACAAAACATTACCCTACAAAAGTCCACACATTTACAAGGAAGATCATGTTCATCTTAGATGTTGGAACCAAGCATGTATCATTAACAAACATGAACCCATTAAATCGAACAACCACTTTCATCATACCTAAACACTAGCCACAGTGCACATTATCACATAATCAACATTTTTATCATGCATTTTCATGTGTTTGATAAGAAACACTAACCGGTTGTTGTGCAACTCGAAAGGTGTGCAAGAAAGTGATAAGGTGGAGTCCCCGAGTGATGATTTCAAGCCGATCCGAAGGCCCTTTTGTTGCCGGTTGGTTCCGAGTAGAAGGGAGGAGGATGATGGTAGAACCTTAGGGTTTTAGTGATAGAGAATGAAGGAGTGTGTGTGGGAGTGAGTGTGGGAGAATGATGGAAATGAGGAATGGTTGGCTTGGGCATGGGTTTTATACTCCCTTCTATGGTGCACCCTAAAGGGTTCCGAGTGGGCTCAAGGGAGAGGTGCGGCCCAAACGGCCCAACTGGTTTGGTTTACTCGAGACCGGGTGGTCTCGAGTTGGGTACGTTGTGGTCTCGGTTCCCTATTATACACACATACATATTTATACATACATACAACACATAGCATAACAAGATAATCACAACTTTCATTTAATAATTCGTACGTACACATTGCTAATACAAGAGGGTTACTCGGGAAAACCTAGAGTGTCACATTATCCCCAAGTTTTAAGAACTTTCGTTCCGAAAGTTAAGGCAGCCACTGTCAAGCTAGTATGTGTGAGAGTGTTTCAACGGGGTGTCACATCATCCCCCCGTTAGTTTGGAATTTCGTCCCGAAATTCAGTTGTAGCTTCAGTACTGGGGGTTTCGTTTGGGAACAACTGGGGATACTTGCACTTCATCTGGTCTTCCCGCTCCCAGGTAAACTCTAGGCCACGTCGCGAGTTCCAACGAACTCACACGGGAGGTATCTGGCTACGTTTGAGGGTTTTGATCTCTCGATCCGTGATCTCAATCGGTTCCTCAGTAAAGTGTAGCTGTTCGTCAATAGTGAGTTCCTTGAAGGGGATTATGAGTGTTTCATCTGACAGACACTTCTTCAGATTAGACACGTGGAAGACGTTGTGCACCGCACTCAGCTCTTCAGGCAGATTCAATCTATACGCAACCTTACCGATTTTCTCGGTAATTTTGAATGGTCCAACATATCGCGGATTAAGCTTGCCCCGTTTACCAAAACGAACCACACCCTTCCAGGGTGAGACTTTAAGTAGAACCCGGTCCCCGACCTGGAATTCTAGCGGTTTCCTACGCTTATCAGCGTAGCTTTTCTGACGGTCACGAGTTGCCGCCATGCGTTGTCTGATCTGGGCAATCTTCTCCGTTGTGTCTACCACCAGTTCTAGGCCTGTGACCTGGCTATCACCAACTTCCGCCCAGCAAAGAGGTGATCGGCATTTACGACCGTACAATGCCTCGAAGGGTGCTGCCTGAATGCTGGTGTGGTAGCTGTTATTGTAGGAGAATTCCACTAGTGGTAGATGCTTCTCCCAATTCTTGCCAAAATCGATCGGACACGCTCTAAGCATGTCTTCCAGGGTTTGGATGGTGCGTTCAGACTGCCCATCCGTTTGTGGGTGATACGCGGTGCTCATGTCCAAACGTGAGCCAAAGGATTTGTGCATAGCTTGCCAAAACTCGGAAGTAAATCGTGCATCTCGATTGGAAATAATGGAAGTTGGCACCCCGTGCCTCGAAACTACTTCCTTTAAGTAAACCTCTGCCAAGGTAGAAAACTTGTCTGTTTCCTTAATAGCCAAGAAGTGTGCAGACTTGGTCAATCGATCTACTATCACCCAAATAGTGTCATTCCCGCGTTGGGATCTAGGTAGGCCAGTGACGAAATCCATGGAAATTTGCTCCCATTTCCATTTCGGGATTTCTGGTTGTTGGAGTAGGCCCGCTGGTGTCTGATACTCAGTCTTGACTCTTGCAGAAGTAAAACATTTGCTGACATAGGTTGCTATGTGGGCTTTCATGCCAGGCCACCAATACGTGGTCCTTAAGTCGTGGTACATCTTATCCGAACCAGGATGTACTGAGTAACGGGACTTATGGGCTTCGTCCATCACAAGTTCACGTAGATCTCCATAGAGTGGAACCCAAATGCGCCCTGTCACATAGTAAGCGCCATCTTCTTTTTGTTCTAATCGCTGCCTCGATCCTCGCAGGGACTCAGCCCTGATGTTCTCTGGCTTTAGTGCTTCAACCTGAGCATTTCGAATCTGAGTAGGGAGGTTAGACTGGATGGTAAGTTGTAGCGCTCGCACGCGCTTGGGTGCATTGTCCTTTCGGCTGAGGGCGTCTGCCACGACATTGGCCTTGCCCGGATGGTACTTGATTGCGCATTCGTAATCATTCAAGAGTTCGACCCATCGACGTTGTCGCATGTTTAATTCCTTTTGCTTGAAGATATGCTCGAGACTCCTGTGATCGGTGTAAATGGTGCACTTGGTACCGTACAGGTAATGTCTCCATATCTTAAGAGCAAAAACCACTGCTCCCAGTTCCAAGTCGTGCGTAGTGTAGTTCCTTTCGTGAGTCTTAAGTTGTCGAGAGGCGTAGGCAATAACTTTCTCGCGTTGCATTAACACGCAACTGAGCCCGTGAATAGACGCATCGCAGTAAACCACAAAGTCTTCGGTACCTTCAGGTAACGAGAGAATAGGAGCACTACAGAGGTTATCCTTTAGCTTCTGAAATGCGGATTCCTGAGCTTCATTCCATTTGTAAGCAATACCCTTCTGAGTGAGAGCCGTGAGAGGCTGAGCAATCTTCGAGAATCCCTTGATAAATCTACGATAGTATCCTGCCAACCCCAAGAATTGGCGAACTTCGGTCGGAGTTTTGGGTGTAGGCCAATTCTTTATAGAGTCGATCTTAGCTGGGTCGACGTGAATGTCGTGCTTATTGACCACGTGCCCAAGGAAATGGACTTCTCGAAGCCAGAAGTCACATTTCGAGAACTTGGCGTACAGTTGCTCATTGCGAAGGAGTTCGAGAATAAGAAGCAGTGCTGTTCATGTTCCTCTTGACTTTTCGAGTAAATCAGGATGTCGTCGATAAACACAATTACGAATTTGTCGAGGTAAGGCTTGCACACTCGGTTCATGAGATCCATGAAAACCGCAGGCGCGTTGGTCATCCCAAAGGGCATGACAAGGAACTCGTAATGACCATAACGAGTTCTGAATGCAGTTTTGGAAATGTCTTCGTCGCGGACCTTTAGCTGATGATAACCTGATCGCAGGTCGATCTTGGAGTAGTAGCTCGATCCTTACAACTGATCGAATAGGTCGTCAATACGTGGGAGAGGGTAGCGATTCTTGATGCTAACCTTGTTCAGCTCCCGATAGTCGATGCACATTTGAAATGTGCCATCCTTCTTCTTAACAAAGAGTACTGGTGCTCCCCAGGGTGACGAACTAGGGCGGATAAATCCTTTATCCAATAGTTCCTGTAGTTGCGTAGAGAGCTCCTTCAGTTTTGCGGGGGCTAGCCGATAAGGCGAACGAGCTATAGGTGCTGCTCCGGGAGCTAGCTCGATTTGGAATTTGACCTGATGGTGGGGAGGGAGTCCAGGTAGTTCTTCAGGGAACACCTCGGGGTACTCGTGTACCACTGGAAAATCTTCAATTCTCTTTTCCTTTTCTTGTATGTTGGTGACAAGTGCTAAGATAGCGGTGTGCCCCTTTCGTAAACACTTCTGGGCTTTCAAGAACGAGATGATGCCTGTGACTTCTCCGCCTTTGTCACCTTATACGATGAGGGGTTTGCCAGAACGGCGGGGGATGCGAACCATTTTCTCTAGACAGAGGATTTCAGCGCAATGTTTGGATAACCAATCCATACCAATGACGATGTCGAAGCTTCCGAGAACGATAGGGAAAAGATCGACGCTAAATGTCTGACCAGACAATACTAGTTTGCAATCGTTGATAACATGTGAGGCCTCGATGTTTCTACCATTAGCCGGGTGCTTAAGCTTCTTACTAATACGTAGGGATACATAACTAGCATCGGCTCCAGAATCAAATAATACAGAAACATAACGATCATCGAGTAGGAACTTACCCGCCACGACGTTGGGGTCATTCCTCGCTTCTCCAGCTCTAATCACAAAAGCCCTTCCTCTTGCACCATTCCCAGCATTGTTGTTGTTTTGATCGTTGTTTCCAGCTCCCTGATTGTTGTTGCGGTTCTGGTTCAGTTCAGGGCAATTCTTCTTAATGTGCCCCTCAGCTCCACACTGGAAACAACCCTTGACGTTCCCATGATGTTGCTGCTGCTGCTGGTTCTGCCCTGCGGGACGTGGACTCCTACAGTCCTTGGCCTCATGCCCCATCTTGTTACATCGCTGACACTGACTTTTCCCACAAGGCCCGTTGTGGTGTCGGTTGCACTTGTTGCACTTGGGGTGGTTCCCGCGATAGCCACCCTGTTGTTGATGGCCCTTGTTGTTGTCAGTTTTCCTTTGCTGGGTTGGGGCCTGAGTGGGGTTAGCATCCTTGCTTTGATTTCCTTCCCACTTACGCTTGTTGTCACTAGGAGTTCCAGCAGTAGCACTGATCCTTTTGGGCAGCTTGCCCTGTTCCACAGCCTGATCAGTGAGTTTGTGAGCAAGACGGTCGACTGGCTGAATGGTATTGAGGTTGGCTGCGGTCACATGGCTTCAGATTTCTGGAGCCAAACCCTTGATGTACAATTCGATTCTTCGATACATAGGTCGAGACATGTTTGGGCAAAGAGCAGCATAGTCGTTGGACTGTTTGGTGTATGCCTCGATTTCTGATCCAACCATCTTGAGCTCAAAGTACTTGTTTTCGAGCTTGTGGATGTCATCCCTGTGACAATACTCTTCCTTAATCATGTCCTTGAAATCTTCTCATGCAGTAGCATTAGCAGTTTCCAAACCAAACATCTGAATTTGCGCCTTCCACCAGGAAAGCGCGTTTCCTTCGAGCGTACCAGTAGCAAACTTCACCCAATTCACAGGGGGACACTCACAGACAGCAAAGACGGCTTCGTCTTTCTCAATCCAGTGCAGAAGACCTATGGCACCCTTAGTGCCATTGAAAGGGAGAGGCTTGCAATCCATGAAAGTTTTTGAAGTACACACGTGTAGTTCCGCAGGCGCGTGCTGACCTGTTGTGGAAGCGAAGCGAATAGGTTTAGGGGTGAAAAGACGATGCGGCGGTAGGATCTAAACATCCTAAAATAACGAGTTTACCTCCAAGGTGAGCTGCAAAAGCTGCAGCCACCGTGTTAAGCAGGTTAGTGAATTGAGCATGAGTCATGTTAATGTTTCCTCTTCCACGTCCACTCATTGTCTTCATGATCAGAAAACATAGTATAAGTGTGATGTCGTAATGTAGCGAGAATGAGATAGAAGAGGGAGGTGTATCTATCTAACTAGGCACACTAGTACGTATAGCAAAACAGAAAACATAAAGCAAGCAAGCAAGTAAACACTAGTCCGAGCTATAAGGTCTAATGTGTTGTGTCTTGCACTTGGAGTGTAGCGTCGTCACGAGTCACAGGTTATAGTCTGGTTTTACTCAAAAAGATTTCCCCTTTTTAAAACCAAGTTCACTATAACCAATGGCTCTGATACCAATCTGTCACACCCCCAAAATCCACATGCGGAGTACCACCGCTTAGAGGCATGACTGACCAGGATCCAGCCACCAATTTTACTGAGCAATTTAATTAATAACATAAGTAATACTCACCAACCACAAGGTTAGCAAATATCATAGTCAAAGTTCAAAAGTTTTAAGTTTAAGTAATAGTTCAGATAAGTAGCGGAAGCACAGACAAAATAGTTTAAAACAAGATTCTTAGTTCAAGTTTGTCTAGAACCCAACACGCGGGTTAGACGACCACTACACATCCATAAGCTGCAAGCTCCTGAGTCACTGGGTACCTGCAAAGCATGCAGTAGGGTATCAACATAATGTTGGCGAGTCCACGAGGTATCAAGTTTTAGTTTTTGAAAACGTAGGTTGTTTAGATAAAGCATTTATAATCACGTTTTGGGGAGCTACCCCATCTGTAAGCTCACTAAACTGTAGATACCGAAACTGTTGACGGAAAGTTGTTGTGCCCTGAGTCAATGTCTATCGTCATTGACCAAGATGCAAGGTCTACTAGTTCACGCCCGATCCCCCCGGTCACGGTGTGAGGTTGTCAAACCTAATAGCGCTATCAACTAATAACCCGTTCGCCCCCGGCGATTAATCGGTACTGTAAGCAGGGACTTAAGGTGATAGAGTTTCGTTTAGCTTGGCTAGTTGTGATTTATAAATAATATCCAAACGTATCTCCCCCGGAGATAGTAATTTAAAAGTACCCATTCGTATTTCCCCCGGAAATAATAGTTCCAAAGTATTTTTTCCACAGTTGGCAGTTTGTCCGTGTCCCTCCCTGGGACGCATGCTTTTAGTGTGTGAACTCACCTTGGGTTGCTCGGCAGATTAGGTTACTTGGTCAAGCACGCTGGTCACCACGTCCTAGCATGGTTACCAGTATAAGTCAGGTTTGGGTGCAGAGATGTCACGTATAATCCTACACGTATCTAACACATAGTATGCACACAGTTATCTATTGAGTTATTGGGCCGGCACTAGCAATTGCACAGTCAAACAGTAACAGTTAACACATAGTTCAGTCAACAGGCAGCCCAAACCAAAACACATTGTGGCCCAATAACTAAGGTAAGCTGCCTAGTCGAGACAAGGCGGTCTCGACTCGAGAACATGCGGTCTCGAGTCGCAACCAGGAGGTCTCGAGTTGTAATGGCTGGTCTCGAGTGGTGCAGGCATGACTCGCAAACCCCGGAGGTCTCGAGTCCCGTCTCGAGCTGTCACTATGTGGTCTCGAGTCGAGACCTTGACGGTCTCGAGTCGTTTTCCTGCTGATTCTGATGCACCTGCGAGACTTGTACTAACCAATAGAATTCCACTGTTGTGATTTGGTGTACTATCCAATGAAATCGCACAAACATGTTTCCTTGTCTAATTCTCAAACAAAACGGATCAAAACAAGCATTTTCAAATGTTTTTCATGATCTTCAAGTAGTTCATCTTTTAAGTTTCCATATTAAATCAAACTTGTTCATCCTACATAACCATGCATTCTATGGACAAAAATTATAACACATAATCTAGATATCAAGATCATCTTGCAAACCATCATCAAACAAAACATTTGTTCTCTAATATTTAGCATAAATCGGATGGTCATGAATAATCCTAAACTATCATTCTTTTGCCATTTAACAAAACATTACCCTACAAAAGTCCACACATTTACAAGGAAGATCATGTTCATCTTAGATGTTGGAACCAAGCATGTATCATTAACAAACATGAACCCATTAAATCGAACAACCACTTTCATCATACCTAAACACTAGCCACAGTGCACATTATCACATAATCAACATTTTTATCATGCATTTTCATGTGTTTGATAAGAAACACTAACCGGTTGTTGTGCAACTCGAAAGGTGTGCAAGAAAGTGATAAGGTGGAGTCCCCGAGTGATGATTTCAAGCCGATCCGAAGGCCCTTTTGTTGCCGGTTGGTTCCGAGTAGAAGGGAGGAGGATGATGGTAGAACCTTAGGGTTTTAGTGATAGAGAATGAAGGAGTGTGTGTGGGAGAATGATGGAAATGAGGAATGGTTGGCTTGGGCATGGGTTTTATACTCCCTTCTATGGTGCACCCTAAAGGGTTCCGAGTGGGCTCAAGGGAGAGGTGCGGCCCAAACGGCCCAACTGGTTTGGTTTACTCGAGACCGGGTGGTCTCGAGTTGGGTACGTTGTGGTCTCGGTTCACTATTATACACACATACATATTTTATACATACATACAACACATAGCATAACAAGATAATCACAACTTTCATTTAATAATTCGTATGTACACATTGCTAATACAAGAGGGTTACTCGGGAAAACCTAGAGTGTCACAACTAGCATGGGGTAATGTGAAAAATAGCATGGGGTGTGTAGAATCGCATGTGGAAAATTGAATATCGCATGTGAAAAAATGGCATGGGGTAATGTGAAAAATGGCATGGGGTGTGTAGAATCGCATGTGGAAAATTGAATATCGCATGTATGGCATGGGGTAATGTGAAAAATGGCATGGGGTGTGTAGAATCGCATGTGGAAAATTGAATATCGCATGTGAAAAAATGGCTAGCATGGGGTAATGTGAAAAATGGCATGGGGTGTGTAGAATCGCATGTGGAAAATTGAATATCGCATGTGAAAAATCTGTGTGTGTGTTACTGTTCATCTTCTTCGATTGTTGGTCGATCATTGTCAGTCTTCTTCCGTTTGACCCTTACAACTCCCAAATTTGTAGTTCTTATTATCGATATTGCACTAAAAGGAACGAAGGGAGGTTGGGGAAGAAGATTTTCAGGTTTTTGAATTTGATTTAGGGTTTGATTTTAAACTATCATCGGTCAATTACAGAGATTTATGACCTCGCAATGACGTTTAACCTTCCTGGTATGACTTAGATATATTAAAATGATTAATTTAATCATTTAGATTAGTTTCGCTCGCGTTTGATCGATTGAAGATCGTACGGCTTAGGGCATCACGTGCATAATGTATGATAAGAGGTATTGTACGTTAACCGGCCTCTCTCTCTCTCTCTCTCTCTCTCTATATATATATATATATATATATATATATATATATATATATATATATATATATATATATATATAGGACTGCTAAAATGAAAACCACCTCCAGTTGTAAGAACCGAGAGAACCACTTTCTAGCCACTAGATCAACAAGATGGATGGACAAGATTAAAAGTAATTAAAAATAATATTATATAATTTTTGTCTTATTAATTTTTAATATTTTAATGCAAAATGGTAGTTTAGTAAAATTACTCTTTTTTGTCTTTTTGTATTTATTATTTTTATTACTTTTTGTTATTATTATATTAGTTTTTACTTTTTAAACATATCTTTTTATTAAAAGATTTTTGAATTTAGATTTTTAATATATTTTTAAACTTTTTACGTTTTACGTTAAACTTTTTACGTTTTACGTTAAACTTTTTACGTTTTACGTTAAACTTTTTACGTTTTACGTTAAACTTTTTACGTTTTACGTTAAACTTTTTACGTTTTACGCTTTACGTTAAAATTTTTACGTTTTACGTTAAACTTTTTATGTTTTACGTTTTACGTTAAACTTTTTACGTTGTACGTTTTACGTTAAACTTTTTATGTTTTACGTTTTTACATTTTACGTTTTACGTTTTACGTTTTTACGTTTTACATTTTACGTTTTTACGTTTTACGTTAAAGTTTTTACGTTTTAAGTTAAAAAATTTACGTTTTATGTTAAAAACTTTACATTTTACATTTTACGTTAAAAAGTTTACGGTTTTAATTTTTTTTACAAAAACTTTTTTACGCAAAACGAACGCACCCAGAAATCGCAACTCGGTAGGTGTCTCAGTTAGATTGTTATTGATGTGCACAAAATGCAGCATATAAATTATATCAATTGTGGCATAAAACTAACCCTTTTTTAGTACTGATGTTGGAAAAAGTGTGTTTTTGTCTTCCTTTTGTATTTTCAGGATTAAATGAGCTCAAATAAACAGAAGAAGCAAAAAGGCAGCTAAATCTAACGCAAATACAAGAAAAGGAATAAAACGTGCCCGACCCCCCGACAGCATCTTCCCAAGCAAAACAAGAGAACAGAAGGCTGAACACGCCCCGTGCTCAGTGAGCACGGGGGCGTGCCCAAGTGTCAGCAGAAAAGACAAAGTTGTAGAAGCTTCCATCGCCCACCACGGGGGCGTGCTCAGCGGACACGGGGCCGTGGTCAACTATAAGATTCGCGGAATCCATGCAAATCTTGATAGTACAGATATGCTTCTGCACACGGGGTCGTGCTCAGCGGACACGGGGGTGTGGTCAACTAATGCAGACAAACTGCAATTAATGAAGAAAGAGAGGAGGATGGACACGGGGCCGTGCCCAGCGGACACGGGGCCGTGCCCGAGCTTCTGTTCAGCCTATAAATAGGAGTGCTTGGATCACTTGCAACTCATCCCTTGGCACACCACCTCTCTCACACTTCACCCACCACCCACCACTATCACAACACCATCATCCACCACCATCATCCATTGTCCATCGTAGAGTGTGTGAGTCGTCTCGGGATCCAAGATTGATCGTAAGAGTTCTTGACAATCAAAGGCCATGTTTGCCTAAGTCTCTTACATCACTTGGTGAAGACAAGTGTCTAGTGTAATACTTTTTATTTTTAATCTTTTCGCACTTTTTACTTGGTTATGTATTAATGACTTTAATAACTAGTTTCTTATGTTGAAGGTGATTCTTCCTTATCATTTGTCCGTGGTGTCTTGGCATTATTTTACTGTCCATTATAAAATAAAAGATTTTCACCATTCATATCTCCATGGTCTATATGGAGGTATGTTGTGCGAGCCCAACCTTTTAATCGCACAAGTTGAATACCTTATGACTGTTAATGTGTTAACATGAAAATAGGTGTTTGCCATGATCTATACATGTTCGTAACCTGTAACTTATATGTGAGCATACGTGCATTACTTGAACCTAAACTTGACTTGTATGGTAACCCTGTTAGGACGTGGTTGACCACTCTTAGTTCAAGTAACCTTTTCGTGTATCTACCGAGCAAACCAAGGTGAGCTCACACTCATACCAAGACATGGGATTTCCGGTGGGTAGAATGGGATAGAAGGAATGGGATTGAACAAATACTTGTACTTACACTGTTACTAGACTATCTACCATCGTCCTCGGATGTGAAGGACCCATACGTAAAACCTACGTATACTTGTACTCATCACTGTCCTCAGGTTGCGAAGGACACTTACGTAAAACCTACGTAAACTAATACTCACTACTGCCTCGGGTTGTGAAGAGCACTTACGTAAAACCTACGTAAACCCCCGCGTATCACTGTCCTCGGGTGAAGAAGGATGCTTACATAAAACCTACGTAAACCTCGTACGTACTACTGTTCTCGGGTTAAGAAGAACACTTATGGTTACCTCTAGTCTAGTACACACACATGGGAAGCCCCCACTAAATGAACATACAATTGACTTAGTTACTAACGCATGGTGATGCAACGAACTTACTATTACGAACTTGCTTACTGTGAACTCGCTCAACTAGTTGTTGACTCTCTGTTACATGCCTTGCAGGACAATAGGTACTCATGGAGCTTGCATGGGAGGCGCGATCGTTGTGGGAACATGTACTGTTGAGTTCCATGTTAAACATTTACACTTTATGAACTTTTACTCATGTTTGGGTTTTCACAATTATGCTTCCGCTATACTTTAACTATGTTTGGTTTTGACCACCTTTTATATTGATGGGTTGAATTTTATTTAATACTTGCAATGTTCAATATGATTGGTGGCTTGATCCTGGTCATGTCATGCCTCCAAGCGGTGATACTCCGCGGGTGGATTTTGGGGGTGTGACAGATTGGTATCAGAGCCATTGGTTATAGAGAACTTGGTTTTAATAAGGGGGAAACGTTTTTATTAAAACCAGACAATAACCTATACAGTGCTCAACAATCCACAACGACGCCTCGCTCCACGTGCAAGACTCAACATCCTAGGTAATATGGTTTATGTTTTATTGCCTACTTGATAGATTACATAGAACTTTGCTTATGATACGCTTAGATACACATAACCACTATTGCTTGAGAACACTTGTTTGCTAACTCTCTTCTGTCATCGCACTTTTCGCGAACCTCTCTCACTTATGTTCCCTTGATATGAAGATCATGAGTGGACGCGTTGACATGACTCAAGCCCAGTTGACGGCTCTGATTAACGAACAAGTTTCTGCGGCACTTGCAGCCGCACAAGCAGGAGGTATACCCTGCAGTCGCAAACTCACTCTAGGATCTTTAGGTCCTACACTCCTAAACCCAATTCTTGTGTTAAACCTTGTCCTGTTTTTTTACACAATAGGTCAACACGTTCAGCAACCTGTTTGCACTTTCAAGAATTTTATGGACTGTCGTCCAAGCACGTACAGTGGCACTGAAGGAGCAGTCGGACTCCTCCATTGGTTTGAGAAGCTCGAGTCCGTGTTTGAGATGTGTGAATGCCCTGAGGCTCGCAGGGTGAAGTACGCCACTGGTACCCTAGAAGGCATTGCGCTGACTTGGTGGAATGCGCAAGTTCAGATTTTTGGATTGGCAGCTGCTAACGCCACTCCTTGGAATGATTTCAAGGAACTCATCAAACGAGAATACTGCACACGTGATGACATCCACAAGTTGGAAGTGGAGCTCTATCATCTGAAAATGACAGGGTCGGAAATTGAAGCTTATATGAAGCGGTCAAACGAGCTGACCATCTTGTGTCCAACTATGGTGGACCCTCCAATCAAGCGCATTGAGTTGTATCTCAAGGGTCTAGTGCCAGAAATCCAGAGCCATGTGACATCGGCTAACCTCGATAATATCCAGGACATTCAACGTCTTGCTCATCGCCTCACAGATCAGGCAGTGGAACAGAATAGGCTGCCAAAACGTATCAGTGCAATTACTACCGCTACCACTTCTGCTACTCCTGCTACTCCCAGTGACAGCAAGAGAAAATGGGAGGGGGATTCAAGCAAGGGTTTAGCCACAGCTCAGTCTCAGGTGCAGCAGCGAAAGACTGACAACTATCAGAGCCCTGGTCAGCAATCTTCGGGCAATTAAAGACAGGGTGGATATCGAGGAAACTCCCAAGGTGTAATAATTGTAACAGACACCACAGTGGCCAGTGCAACAAGGGTCGTTACCAGAGATGTCTCAAGATGGGTCATGAGGCCAAGGACTGTAGGAGCCCACGGCCTGCGACTCAGGATCGCCAGCAGCAGCAGCAAACACCGCAGAATCAGCAACAGGGCAACATGGGATGTGTTCATTGTGGCGCCGAAGGTCACTTCAAGAGACACTGCCCCCAGCTCAACCGAAACCAGAATAACAACAACAACAATAACCAAGGAAACGGAAACAACAACGGGGGAAATAACAATGATGGGAACAACGGCGCGAGGGGACGTGCTTTTGTGCTGGGGCAGGGTGATGCCAGAAATGATCCCAACGTGGTTATGGGTAAGTTTCTTCTCGACGACTTTTATGTTACTGTATTATTTGATTCGGGTGCGGATACCAGTTATATGTCTTTGAAAGTTAGTAAAATGCTCAAACGTACACCCACACTTCTGAACACTAAACATGTCGTAGAGTTAGCTAACGGTAAAAGTCTAGAGGCCACACACATAGTTCAGGGTTGTAATCTTATCCTCGCTGGTCATACTTTCTTGATCGACCTCATCCCTATAGTTTTGGGTAGTTTCGACATCGTCATTGGTATGGACTGGTTATCCCAGCAGCAAGCAGAGATCTTATGCAAGGAGAAGATAGTTCGTATTCCTCGTTCTGGTCAAGAACCTCTTGAAGTTCAAGGAGACAAGAGTGGTGCAGTGGTTGGCATCATCTCCTTCCTGAAGGCCCAGAAGTGTTTACGAAAGGGGCACACTGCCATTTTGGCACTTGTTACTGACGCATCAACGAAACAGAAGAGATTGGAGGATATCCCAGTTGTACGCGATTTTCCTCAGGTGTTTCCTGAAGATTTACCTGGGCTACCGCCTCATCGCCAGGTCGAATTCCAGATTGAACTAGCTCCAGGAGCAGCACCCATAGCTCGTGCACCGTATCGCTTAGCTCCAACTGAACTGGAAGAACTGTCTAAGCAACTGCAAGAACTCTTGGATAATGGTTTTATTCGTCCTAGCTCTTCGCCTTGGGGAGCTCCAGTATTGTTTGTAAAGAAGAAAGATGGAACTTTCAGGATGTGTATAGATTATCGCGAGCTCAACAAGGTGACAGTGAAGAATCGCTATCCTCTTCCACGTATTGATGACTTGTTCGACCAGCTGCAAGGATCGAGCTACTACTCAAAGATAGATCTGAGGTCAGGCTACCATCAGCTGAGAGTCCGGGATGAGGACGTCTCCAAAAAAGCATTCAGAACTCGCTATGGCCACTACGAGTTTCTTGTCATGCCATTCGGGTTAACGAATGCACCGGCAGTCTTCATGGATCTTATGAACAGAGTGTGCAAGACTTATTTAGACAAGTTTGTGATTGTCTTCATTAACGACATCCTGATCTACTCCAAGAGTCAGGAGGAACACGAGCAGCATTTGCGACTTATTTTGAAGCTCCTTCGAACAGAACAGTTGTACGCCAAGTTTTCAAAATGCGACTTCTGGCTTCGTGAAGTCCACTTACTAGGCCATGTGGTAAACAAGGACGGGATTCATGTGGATCCATCCAAGGTAGACTCGATCAGGAACTGGCCTGCACCATGTACACCAATGGAAATTCGCCAATTCTTGGGTTTGGTAGGTTACTACAGAAGGTTCATTAAAGACTTCTCAAAAGTTGCACAGCCGCTTACACTACTAACACAGAAGGGTGTCACCTACCGTTGGGGTAGTACACAGGAAACTGTTTTTCAGCACTTAAAAGACAGGCTCTGCAGCGCACCTATTCTTTCATTGCTAGAGGGCACGGACGATTTCGTGGTTTATTGCGACGCATCCATTCAGGGTCTTGGATGTGTGTTAATGCAACGTGACAAGGTCATTGCTTATGCTTCGCGCCAACTAAAGGTTAATGAACGGAACTATACTACGCACGATTTAGAGCTGGGAGCTGTTGTTTTTGCACTTAAGATATGGCGACACTACCTGTACGGTACCAAGTGCACTATCTACACCGATCACAGGAGTCTCGAGCATATCTTCAAGCAGAAGGAATTGAACATGCGTCAACGTCGATGGGTTGAGTTACTTAATGATTACGAATGTGCCATCAAGTACCATCCGGGCAAAGCCAATGTTGTGGCTGACGCCCTCAGTCGAAAAGATACTACACCTAGGCGCGTACGAGCACTACAACTTACTATTCAATCTGGTCTTCCTACTCAGATACGAGATGCTCCGGTAGAAGCACTGAAACCAGAAAACGTCAGGGCTGAAGCCTTACGTGGCTCAAGGCAACGATTTGAACAGAAGGAAGACGGCGCCTATTATGTAACGGGGCGTATTTGGGTCCCACTATATGGCAACTTACGCGAGCTTGTAATGGACGAAGCACATAAGTGTCGCTACTCGGTACATCCAGGTTCGGATAAAATGTACCACGATCTCAGAAGTACGTATTGGTGGCCTAGCATGAAAGCCAACATAGCAACATACGTTAGCAAGTGCTTGACTTGTGCGAGAGTCAAGTCTGAATACCAGAAACCATCAGGCCTACTTCAGCAACCAAAGATACCACAATGGAAATGGGAGGAAATTTCCATGGACTTTATTACTGGCCTGCCTAGATCTCAGCGTGGTAACGATACCATTTGGGTGATCGTGGATCGACTCACAAAGTCTGCACACTTCCTGGCTATTAAGGAAACGGATAAGTTCTCCACCCTAGCAGACGTATTATCTCAAGGAAGTTGTCTCGAGGCACGGGGTGCCAACCTCTATTATTTTGGATCGTGATCGTGATGCACGATTTACTTCAGAACTGTGGCAAGCAATGCACAAATCTTTTGGCTCTCGATTAGACATGAGCATAGCTTACCACCCTCAGACGGATGGGCAGTCTGAGCGCACTATCCGGACTTTAGAAGACATGCTTCGGGCGTGTGTTATCGATTTCGGCAACAGCTGGGAAAAGCATCTCCCTTTAGTGGAGTTTTCCTACAATAAAAGTTACCATACCAGCATTCAAGATGCTCCATTCGAGGCATTGTACGGACGTAAATGCCGGTCACCTCTCTGTTGGGCAGAGGTGGGGGATAGTCAGATCACAGGTCCAGAAATGGTAGTTGATGCTACTGAACGAATTGCACAGATACGGCAACGCATGGCAGCGGCTTGTGACCGTCAGAAAAGTTATGCTGATAAGCGCAGGAAACCACTTGAGTTCCAGGTTGGGGATCGAGTGCTACTTAAAGTCTCACCCTGGAAAGGGGTAGTTCGTTTTGGAAAACGAGGCAAACTCAATCCGCGGTATGTCGGACCGTTCGAAATCATAGAAAGATTAGGCAAAGTAGCCTACAGACTGAACTTACCAGCAGAACTCGGTGCAGTTCACAACGTTTTCCACGTGTCGAATCTGAAGAAATGTCTATCAGATGAGACCCTCATAGTTCCTCTGAAGGAGCTCACTATCGACGAACAGTTGCGATTCATCGAGGAACCTGTTGAAATCACGGACCGGGATGCTAAGGTCCTCAAGCACACCAGAATACCTCTTGTTCGAGTTCGTTGGAACTCGCGCCGTGGCCCAGAGTTCACCTGGGAACGCGAAGACCAAATTAAAGAAAAGTATCCCCAATTGTTCGTAAACAGTACAACCACTACTGAGGCTGAAGCTACCACAGAATTTCGGGACGAAATTCCAGATCAACGGGGGGAGGATGTGACACCCCAGGAAAACCATGCAACTTAACTAGCTTCCTCAGTGAGTACGTACCAAATTTTGGGACGGAATTTCTTTCAAGTTGGGGATAATGTGACAACTCGTATTTCGAACCCATCTTTGTGCAATGTTATGTAATTACGTGAACTTTATTAATTGAATGTTATGATTATATGTTATGTGTAGCGAATGTTTGTATAATAAACGAGCCCAAAACGTACAACACGAACCAATCGCACAAGCCCACTTGGGCTACACTCTTGTATTCGGACCTAAGGGCAGCCCATTAGGAGGGTTCGGCCCACTCCATCAATCGCACAACACCTAGCTTGTGGTATAAATTCCACACTTTATCTAATCACACAAGTTTACAAACCCTAGTTATCTCTTTCTCTCCTCTCAAACTCGACAGCAACACACTCTCTTTCAATCGAAGATCTTAGCATTCGAACCATCCATGATATACTCTCTAATTGGTTAGTGTTTCATGTTACGTATTTTTATTTCGGTTGATGATATATGATGATGTATTATTATCTTGGTATGAATACTATGTGATTGATCATGAATGATTGTAATCGACTCTATATGGGTTTGGATCCGAATGGTTTGGTTATGTTTAGGAATGAATGATGAGGTTTGTTGTTCATGAAATCGGATTGCATATGTGTATTAGATATGTTCATGTTAATCGGATTTGCATATTATGGTTCTAGAACCGAATGCTTGTTAATCGGCTGCATGTATATGAAATCGGATTGTTATATGGTCGAGTATGAAGTATTATGAGATGATTGAAACCCCTAGATGGATATGTTTAAGTGTTTTGGATTATTGTTCATGCTATGATTATGTTAAGGTTCATATGAATTTTGTGATGAAAACCCTTGTTTGATCGAATATTGACTAAGTTTGAAACTGTTGATTTTGATTGATTGATCGAATAAATGGAAACTGTTAAGAATTGATGTACAAATAAAAGGGTGTAACTGCTTCCCATAAATTACGGATAATAAGCCTGATCGCACAAGGCTTTCTTGATCGTACAAGATCAGATCACACAAAGACGTGATCTGATCGCACAAGTACATCGCACAAGACAGGGTACAAACACATAAGGCACCTAGTGCTGCTTATTTATGCATGATCGCACAAGATCTGGTGGACCGCACAAGATGGTGCTGATCGCACAAGATC
This sequence comes from Helianthus annuus, assembly GCF_002127325.2. Taxonomy (NCBI): domain Eukaryota; kingdom Viridiplantae; phylum Streptophyta; class Magnoliopsida; order Asterales; family Asteraceae; genus Helianthus; species Helianthus annuus. Next base: position 24,197,222 of record NC_035434.2, on the reverse strand, counting down.
TTGGGCCTCACACACACTGTTTGAACTTGACGTGTTATTGGACCGAATGGCCCAAAACCCAGTCGCACAAGTTATTCGGATCGCACAAGGATAACTCAGTCGCACAAGCTCAAACGGGTCGCACAAGACATGTTATCTGGACCGTGGTTAGGTTTATAGTTTTGTTTGGGTTTCTTCATATTGGGCCGGGTATTATTGGGCTACAACGGATGACTCGCACAAGGCCACTAGACTTGTGCGAGCCCAACCTTTTAATCGCACAAGTTGAATACATTATGACTGTTAATGTGTTAACATGAAAATAGATGTTTGCCATGATCTATACATGTTCGTAACCTGTAACTTATATGTGAGCATACGTGCATTACTTGAACCTAAACCACACTTGTATGGTAACCCTGTTAGGACGTGGTTGACCACTCTTAGTTTAAGTAACCTTTTCGTGTATCTGCCGAGCAAACCAAGGTGAGTTCACACTCATACCAAGGCATGGGATTCCCGGTGGGTAGGTAATGGGATAGAAGGAATGGGATTGAACAAATACTTGTACTTACACTGTTACTAGACTATCTACCATCGTCCTCGGATGTGAAGGACCCATACGTAAAACCTACGAATACTTGCACTCATCACTGTCCTCAGGTTGCGAAGGACACTTACGTAAAACCTACGTAAACTAATACTCACTACTGCCTCGGATTGTGAAGAGCACTTAGGTAAAACCTACGTAAACCCCCGCGTACCACTTTCCTCGGGTGAAGAAGGATGCTTACGTAAAACCTACGTAAACCTCGTACGTACTACTGTTCTCGGGTTAAGAAGAACACTTATGGTTACCTCTAGTCTAGTACACACACACATGGGAAGCCCCCACTAAATGAACATACCATTGACTTAGTTACTAACGCATGGTGATGCAACGAACTTACTATTATGAACTTGCTTACTGTGAACTCGCTCAACTAGTTGTTGACTCTCTGTTACATGCCTTGCAGGACAATAGGTACTCATGGAGCTTGCACGGGAGGCGCGATCGTTGTGGGAACATGGACTGTTGAGTTCCATGTTAAACATTTACACTTTATGAACTTTTGCTCATGTTTGGGTTTTCACAATTATGCTTCCGCTATACTTTAACTATGTTTGGTTTTGACCACCTTTTATAATGATGGGTTGAATTTTATTTAATACTTGCAATGTTCAATATGATTGGTGGCTTGATCCTGGTCATGTCACGCCTCCAAGCGGTGATACTCCGCGGGTGGATTTTGGGGGTGTGATATTAGCCGAGGGTAACGTCACCTTCAAAAGAGGGGTCTACCACATTATGCATTAATAACTTAATTAATTATCTTTCAATAATCCGACCCTTTAGGTTTGTATCCTTGCTAACTCAAACTACTGGGTTTAGGGTAACGTCACCTTCAAAAGAGGGGCCTACTACAATAACTAAGATAATCTCTTAAAAAGTGCAAAAGTGCGGAAATAATCAAAGGTTACACTATACACGACTCGGAGCCAAGTGATTCATCTTGTCTATCTGTTTTATTTTTATTTTATTTTTCAACATTTTAGTTAGTTTCATTTTTTTAGTTTTAAAACCTTTTTCTAACCTTTTTGATTTGATTAGACGTTGAGGATAAACCAGTACTAAAAGCTCTTGTGTCCTTGGACGACCTCGGTATCTTACCAACACTATACTACGTCCACGATGGGTGCACTTGCCCATATGTGTGTTTAGTGTTAATAAATATCGTGTTTTATAAATTTAAAACTTGGATAAAAAACTGTAAAAGGGCTTAAAATATATCGCACTTCACACGCATCAAGTTTTTGGCGCCGTTTCCGGGGACACAAGGATTTTAAGAAAGTTAGGAATCAACGACCTAATTGTTTTTCTAAATTTTTCTGTTTCTTTTTTAGGATTTTTGTAATTTTTCAGGTTCTGCAGAACTCAGCACGGGTCGTGCCCGCTGAACACGCACCGTGCCCAATCATTGGAACTGGTAATCTTGTTTTACGTCAGACAATAAGCTGAACACGGGGCCGTGCCCACTCAACACGCCCCCGTGCCCAAGATTCAGTTACTAAAAACAGAACCGTAAGATCCTGACGGTTGGTAATTTCTGACACAAACATGAGTGATACTGATGCTTTTTACTTTCGGCACTCTTATGGAACGTGGTGTCAAATATGTGGTGGCCCTCATAAAGAATTAGAATGTTATTTTCTAAATTATAAGCCCCACTATATAGACCCATTATTTTCCTGTAGCCTTAAGAGGGGCGAAAGTAAAAATAATCCCTATCTCTCCCTCGAATGCGCTCAACCGGACATTCAAAGAGAAATGCTTCTTGATGAACTATTTCAATTAGAAGATCTAATTCTTAATTGGTTAGAAGAACTTAGGATGGATTTCAATAATTTATCTCAAGACGATAACCAAGAAGAATTGTTGGGATCGCATTCAAATAAAAATACTTCGTTGTTCCCGATGAAACCTCTAACTCTAGCGAGGACTTGAGCGATAGTCGTCCCTGTGCCGATGTGCCATGAAGGACTCCCCATCGACTTCGTTCGATGCATACATAGACCTGAGCGATTCAGCATACACCTTCTTTAACGAGAGCCCGGGAAAGGGTTGGACTTGTCCACCTATATTTAGCATAGGAATCACCCTCACCGACAACCTCTTGCGTTCTCGTCTTAATCTAGAGCAATTAAGGTATCTTAGGCACTTTGAGGTTGTTCCATCCAGTAAGGAACCGCCCGATCAAGATAAATTCCTTAGAAGATGGTGTTGGACCGTGTTCCGACCCTAAACAGTCAGTTAAGAACGTTCATCTTCACGTACGAAGGCGGAATCAACGTAAATGAAGTTACAACAACTATTCCTTTCAATTCCTTCTTTATCAAAGCTTTGTGATTACATTTTGACAGAGTTACAACACCAAAAGCTCTCAACAGGTTCGCTCCAACGTACACGAATCCTATGATCAGGTTCGCTTATCTTGCCTATTTATAGTGGGATAGGGTTCGCTCCAAGGGACATGTCAAATAAGCGAACCTACCTCAGTTGACATATAAGCGGACCACTTGAATGACACAAAAACGGATCTACCTATTGACATAAAAGCGGACCTATCAACATATAATCTAATTTTGACTTTCTAGATCCTATGTTGACCCATCTTGACCTAAGACCTAATGCAGACGAAGTCAACAGACATTCCATGCATCAACAGATTCCCCTTTGGATGTTGACGAAGTCTTCAGCTTCTGAGTCTTCAGTCTTGGTCTTTTCTCCAACTCTCTGTCTTCTCATCAAAAGCACTCTATCTTCACAGGCTTCAGGATCATTACCTGACTCTGACTTCCATCTTCCCTTCGACTGTTGATCCAGACTCCCCCTTTCACAGGCTCCCCCTCTCGATATGCTAGAATCTGAGAAATCTGGTTCAAGCTTTGACATTTAGCTTCTGTTGGGAATAATGAAGTCCAAACCTGTTACTCAACCAATAACATTACAAACTATCTTTTCAACAATAAAACACAAACTTAATCAGCTTATAGAAATCCACTCAAGTATTCAGGTTCAAGTTAATGACCCTGATTACTCAATTAATCTACCAAGTTCAACTCAATGACCTTGGTTGATCATTTGACGAATCAAACTGTTTTTGTTTAAAACATTTTCACTTTTTCCAAGAACAATGTAACAAGCATCAACTTAATGAACTTGTTTTAACTTTGAAAACATCTCAATCTCTGACAAAGTAAGCTCTCCTCATTCTTCAGCTTAGAACTTTCCTGCATCTGCTTCAATCTTCTAGAATCCAACAATCAACTCTCTACTTTGGTTTGTCAAAAAAATAAAGCAGAAATAAAATCTTTTTGAATTTTATAATGTGTTCTAACCTAAAAATGAAATGCATAAAACTTAAATTGCAGAAAATAAAGAAATTGAACTATATACAAACTTATTTTTGGTGAGCGTGTCAGGGAATCATATCAGCTTTTCAGACAAATTACTAGTACCGTTAGGCTTTGTTACATGCTCAGACTTAAACAATTCACCTTGATTGTTGATATACTGATCCATCTTAAATTCTCACACAGATTTCAATCTATTCAGGATACGATTTAGATGACTTATGAACTTAGCTCAATTCATGTGTCCCACCTCTTGAATATACTCCCGTATCCAGAATCTCAATATTCAGTCTTACAGGTGAGTATACTACAATGATATCTGTACATAAATTAGGTATGCGAGGGCCGAGGGATCTCAGGTCGATACTTCCGTATGCGCAGAGAGATATCAGCTTCGACTTTTCAGTATGTCCCCTTTAGAGGATCTTTTAGCTACAACAGCAGCGACTATCAATTTTATTGTTTCATCTGCATGCTGAGGGTTTATGCTATGTTTCAAGCATTTGGTGAAAGTATTATCCAAGGACTAGGTCAGAACTTCCATTCAGCAGAAGTCCCGGAATAATACCCCAGACATCATTGAGTATAAAAACCTAGTATATCAGAATACGAGACCTTTCAAACGAGATTTCAGGGGTTACCTATATATCCAAGTAGTGTTCCCCACGAATTTCGCAAGTTTGAAATTTTAGGTTTATATCCTGAATAAATCTACTAAATGTGCGAAAACCTATCGACACATCATTAATGAGACTGTTTAACTCATTTAGTCTTTACAAATCTTTAGCATACTGTAATTGTCTAGCCGATGTACTATCATTTTCCCTATATACACAAGCTCTTTTTCAATTTTATAATGTTTTTGTATTTTTGCATTTTTTTACTGTTTTTGTATTTTCTGAAAATAAACTATATACAACTATCTACTCCCCCTAAATACCAAAACAAGTAAAAAATCGACAAACCATTGCAGATTGTTTCTCGTCTTCATCCGCAACAGTACTCTCATCAACGCCAATTATGCCGTCCGACACCGACAGAAGCTTCATACCGTTCAGTTTTAACAAATATTTAAACCGACTTTTATCAAAAGCTTTGGTATGTAAATCAGCTTTCTGTTCGTCAGTGTGGATTTTCTCAATTTGTATCAACTTTTTCTCGAAACAATCGCGAATAAAGTGATGACGAATCTCTATATGTTTAGTTTTAGCGTGATATACTGGATTCTTTGTTATATTTATTGCGGCCTCATTATCAACAAACAGAGGTGTGTTAAGAAACCGCAAACCGTAGTCGCGCATCTGTTGCTGTATCCACAGGATCTGAGAGCAGCAACTGCTAGCAGAAACGTACTCCGCTTCACATGTAGATAACGCCACAGACGTTTGTTTCTTACACTGCCAGGTAACCAATCTAGGTCCAAAGAACTGGCATCCTGCAGTTGTTGATTTGGTATTGACTTTGCAGCATCCGAAATCCGAATCGGAATACCCTTCGAGCGTAAAGTCGCCTTTTCTAGGATACCACAACCCCAATGTGGGTGTTCCTTTCAAGTAACGTAATATCCTCTTGACAATGATCATGTGCGAAGCTCTCGGGTTAGATTGATATCTTGCTGCGAGGCACGTTGGGTACATGATATCAGGACGTGAAGCAGTTAGATACATCAAAGAACCTATCATGGAACGGTAGAACGTTTCATCAACCCTGTCTCCGGTGAGATCTGGGTGAATCCCATGATTTGTCGCAAGTGGGGTAGCAGCTGGAGTAGAACTTGACATTCCAAATTTCTCTAGAATATCATGCATATACTTCGTCTGGTGAATGAAAATTCCCTCAGGTAGTTGTTCAACTTGTAGACCCAGAAAGAATTTCATCTCCCCCATTGATGACATTTCGAATTTTTGCTTCATCACTTGTTCGAAATCTTTGCACAATTTCTCATTCGTTGACCCAAAAATTATATCGTCTACATAAATCTGAACTATCAGAAGATGTCCGTCGACCTCTTTAGTGAAGAGAGTGGCATCCACTTTTCCACGTATGAACTTGTTGGCTAGTAGGTGTAGAGACAAAGTCTCATACCAAGCTCTCGGGGCCTGGTGTAAACCATACAACGCTTTGTCCAATAGGTAGACCTTGTTCTTGTGGATTGGGTCAGTAAAGCCCGGCGGCTGACCGACATAAACCTCCTCTTTGACCTTCCCATAAAGAAACGCCGATTTTACATCCAACTGATAAACTTTGAAGTTCTTCCAAGACGCAAATGCTAGGAAAATTCTGATCGCCTCTAGTCGTGCCACAGGAGCATAAACTTCAGTAAAATCAATCCCTTCCTGTTGACTAAAGCCCTGAACAACGAGTCGAGCTTTGTTCCGTACAACAACTCCTCTGTTGTCTCTCTTACACTTGAATACCCATTTTGTATTGATTTTCCTTTGACCATCCGGTAAATCTACTAGCTTCCACACTCCCAACTTTTCAAACTGACTCAACTCTTCTTACATTGCAATGACCGAAGAGTCTTCAGTAAGCGCCTCTTAATAAGTTCTCGGTTCGATCTGCGAGATAAAACAACTTAATGAAAATTCAGTTTGTAAAGGTGCTACTGTAGAATAAAAACATGTTAAGCCCTGGTCTATTTGACGTCTTGTGCGAACGCCTGAATGCAATTCTCCTATGATCAACTCCTCTGGATGATAAGAAAGAGTTCGCGGCATCACTTCGCTTGGAACATCAACATTTCCCTCCAGATTAGTAACATTCTGATCTGCATCTTGTTCACCAACTTGGTTTGTTTGACTTGATATCTGGATCTGCTCCCCCTCAGAATCTGAATCACCATGATCAAATATTGGCATGTTTTCAGCTTCTTGATTATCATTCACATCCGACTGATTACCAGGAGCAACTTCATCATTGTGTTCACCAGCATTGCTAGGACCTGTTTCATCTTCATTTGAAGTTTCCCGAAGTCTTCTCGAATACTCCGCAGGGAACCTTAGTTGCGACTCATACTCTCGCAAAATATCCAACTCATCAAAGAAATCTTCATCGTCCTCTGATTCTTCTCTCATGTCAAATGAATCCCAAAGTTTGTCATAATGATATTTCCAAGAATCACCAGGATTCTGCGGCGGCATAGTATAACCTTGACATTCAACATTTGCAGCTTCAATAATCCGCTTCTCACTTGGAACGAAGACACGTCGCATTGGATTTGCATAACCAACAAATATACCCTCAATGCACTTCGGACCAAACTTTCCATTAGGCTCTATAACTGTACAGGGTGACCCGAACGGTTCTAGATACTTCAAATTCGGCTTGCGATTATTGATTAGCTCAAAGCATGTTTTGTTGAACTTCTTGACAGTAAGAACTCTGTTGAGCGTATAGCATGCGGCGGAAACAGCTTCAGCCCAAAAATTAATCGGTAACTTTGAATCTGCGAGCATAGTTCTAGCCGTCTCGATTAGCATCCGGTTTTTACGTTCTGCGACTCCATTCTGTTGCGGAGCACTAAACTCATGCAGTATACCTCGTTCATCACAAAAATCTTCCATCTTACTGTTTTTGAATTCAGTACCATTATCACTTCGAATTCTACTGATAGACCTTTGGTACAGATTCTCAATCCTTTTAAACAACGCCATTAAACTGTCAAATGTTTCGTCTTTCGTTTTCAAGAAAGAAACCCACGAAAATCTAGAATAATCATCAGTTATGACCAAACAGTAATAATCTCCTGTAATACTCTTGACATTCACAGGACCAAACAAATCCATATGAAGTCTTTCCAAAGGTCTTGAAACTGAATTGACTTGCTTTGTAGGGTGTGACTTTTTCTTCTGTTTTCCTTTGACACAACTAATGCACTCCCCTTCCAGATGAAAACCTTTGACATGAACTCCTGTGACCAAATCATTATGAACCAAATGATTCATCTTCCTTAGGTGAATATGCCCCATTTTCCGGTGCCACAATCTTGATTCTTTCTCAGTTGCTCTGGACACAAAACAATGAGCCTGACCCGTGGTTGTAGTAGCTACACTCATGTCCAACACGTACAGATCATTAACTCTTGGTGCCCTCATGATGATCCATTCCTCAGGTATCACAAATCCCGGTTTCAATATCAAACATTCTTTGTCAGTGAAGTGAGTAGTATACATCCTGTCACAGATCTGGGAGATACTCAGCAGATTGTTCTCCAGCTCAGCGATGTAGTTAACTCTCTCAAACGTTACGATTCCGTTGGATAACCTTCCTTCACCTATAATCTTTCCTCCTTGATTACCAGCAAAACCTACGTAACCACCATTTATATTTCTCACATCATACAGTAACGCAGTCTTCCCTGTCATATGTCTTGAAGCTCCACTATCCATGATCCATCTGGATACAAGTTTTGGAAGATCCTGCACATAACAAACTTTGACTTAAACAACTTCAAGAAAGATGCCGATTCCTGCTTCGCGATCCAGGAAGCTCCGGCAATTCAAACTGCTTAGTCAAACATGGAGTCCACCCAGGCCTCATCAGCCTTAGGTGTAACCTTGACCGTTTTAACTCTCGCAACTTGAATTTTAAAGTTTTCAGCCTTCAGAGGTGGAAAATTCGCATCATAATCAACTTGAATTGATTCCTCAGAAGGTGAAACCTTTTTCTCAGTTTTCGGTTTCCAAACTTGTTGAGATAATGCAACCCTTTTGTAAAATTTGTCATTTTTAGTTACCGACTTCTTTATGGGTTCATTTTTCACTTTGATGTTATCATTTTTCACACTCTTTTTCTCAACAACAATTGGTGTTTTACCCTTCACATCAACTTTCTTTTGTTGAGTCTTCACAGTTTCAGTCTTAGGCTTCACATTGGTACACTTTCGTGCAATGTGACCAACTTGGTTACATCTGAAACAAGTTCGAGTATCAGCCACTCGACTTGTGCCTTCAGACTGAGACTGAGAAGCTCTTTTCTCAAAGAACTCTTTGTTTGATTTTGAAAAAAATTCTTTTTCTTCATCAGCAAGTGAACTCGAACTATTCACAAACTTTTTCTTCTCGACAAACCTCTTGTTTGGAACATTTCTTTTCTGATACGATTTACCCCCTGATAACCACCCGACTAGTTGTTTCTGTTGTTATTGTAAAAACGCGGTGGATTAACAGATTTCTTGTTGTAACCTTTTTCTTTCTCAAACCTCATTTTACTTTTCTTGTGATTCAGAATGTTCACTTCTGACAATTCAACTTCAACCAATTTGAAAACATTTGTCAATTTGTTAATGTTTACATTCTCGATCGGAAACTCTAAATCCGAAAACAACTTATCTGAACCCAACATCTTGTACATGACAAGATTTGATTCTTCACTTAAGTTGTTCTTGGACTTTTGTTTCGGAATGTATATGTCCAAGAAACACCCATCTTCCTCAGTAGTGTCACTATCTGTTTTTAGCACATTTTCAACAACACCTTTTACAATATCATTTTGAACACTATCGTCATTGGAAGATGTGAACGTGACATCAATTGAATCTGGAAGATTCATTTCAGTTTCTTCTTCAATTTCAACCAACCCAGATTGCTTTTTCGTGTAGTTATCCAAAATCGGCGGTGGAACTTTGTGAAAATCCACCCCGGTTCCATCAGAATACACCTCTTCGCAAGCTTTGTTTTTTCCCGATGGGTTTGGGAACAATATGTTGCAAAACAAAGCTTGCGGAGTTATAACTATTAAGCTTCAACTGGATTCGCTCGTTTTCAATTACAGCCTCTTGAACTTTAAGTTTCAGTTTAGCGATTTCATCCAGTTGTTCGTTGATTGATTCTTCTTTTACTCTAAGCCCTGCTTTTAATTGAACGTTTTCTTTGTAAGTTTTACCATTTCGATCATCATTATCTTTCATTGTGCTTTTGAGTTTTTCAAACTTCTCAGAAATCTGACGGTTTTCAAGAATTAACCTTTAATTTTCTTGTTTAACTTTATCATGATCAATTTTATCATTTTCGATTTTGTTAGTTAACTCTTTTAACCGTTCAGTTGAAGCTCTAATCATCTTGTCACGATCAAGAATTTGATTCTCAACGCTTCTGACTTTTTCAGTCAAATCATCAACTTTCTTTCCGTTGAGATACGTGACAGTGTTACAAAATTTGCACTCTTTGTTGCAATTTTTGCAATCAGCATTTCCATCAACTTTCTTACCTGACACATTCGTGGACAAATTTGAACTTACCTGGCTTTTTGACTCAGACACAGAGTTAGAATCTACCTCAAGTGCCTTATGTGACAACCCTCACCAAACCAGGTATCCGTACGATTTAATTAACTATTAATTGTTGCCTAATTACTGTGCTTAACTGAGATTTCTGATAAACTGCTACTTGATTGTTGATACTTGTACATATCTGCATCATACTTTGATCTTTCCGTCACTACATTATTTACTCACTGAACTCTAGTGACAAACATGATGCACAGAAGCACAGTAGCATTTGAACGGATAACCTAGTGAACATGCTGATATAGCCAGCATCAGGCAAACACTGCCTCTAAAGGCCTGAATGAGCCAGAAATATTTTACTACACCCATAGTGTGTGTAAGGATACAAGGGTTGTATAACTGCGTCTTTAGGAATAAGATACAGAGATTGGATGTGCCTAAAACGTACTCTAAGCACGAAACACAGCACTTTTATCAACACACTAGCTTCTAGCTAACTAATAAAGTGCCAAAATATGAGGAAATAGTCCTGACACTTTGCAGAATAAATTGTGTCGCTAAAAATATTATTTACAACGCTTAAAAGATTACTTAAGCACTTTAACGGATTACTATCCAACCGAACAACCGGACTATACCCGGAACATAAAAAATATTGCCAGAAATATTATTAGTCTTTTTCTGAGCCAGTTAGGGTCCCTGATTACCCTAACACCCGCTTTATAACGCGTCACGCAACTAACGGGGTTAATCTCTAAAAGTAACCAACTTAACATAACTGAACATTAACTGAACAATCGAGATCCAACCGGATACCCCCCCCCCCCTTTTTGGGCCGGTTCCATCCTCATGGAACTAGAGGTACACTTTTGAATATTTTATTGTTGGTTGTGGATATCTAGAGAGCATAAAAATCCGTTGGACGATGAACCAAATTTTGTCTATAAAATCCCCACTAAACACATTAGACTTCTCACACAAATCACCAACATCTCTACTCTCCCTCTTGCTCTCTCCTTCTCGGCCGTAACCCCCCACCCACAACCATCCATCTTTCGGTTCTTGTTTAGCCATTCCAAGCACATACAAGGCACACGGGTCACGTATAGGGAAGCTTGAAGCAAGCGGAAGTTGAAGGACCTCGTTCATTTGCTTTTATCCACGCCATTTCCGACTAGATTCTTCCCTAGCCCCGAGCTAGAGGTATAATGTTTAAAACTCGCTCTTGATCGTATCTAAAGTGGTTAATATGATTTTTAACGGTTAAAAGTTGGAATCATGCGTTTTGAATCTTTAAAGACTACTAAAACTCGAATATTGTTGGTTAAAAGCTTATAACGCGTGTAAAAGTCGTAGTATTCGAATATGTTGATTATTGAGGCCCGATCTACGTTGTGGTGGCTCTTATCATCGTTTAACCCGACTTTGTTAAGATCATGAATCTTGACATACACTTGTTTCTTTTGGTACAAGGGTTAAAAGGTGAAACTCCACCACACGAGAAGTATGAACTTGTGTAAAAGTATTTTGACTTGTAAAATAGTGTTTAAAACGAGCCGATCTACGTATGTACAAGTGGTATATTCGTAGAACCAAGTGTCGAGAAAATCATGTTTTTAAAAGTTGGATGACATGTTAATAAATATGATTTTTACAAACTACAAGTGTATAAACACTTGTGAAACGAAAGATACGACAAAATAACAATTTTTACAAAAGTTGTCGGGAAGTTGTAAAGAATGATTTGTTCCAAAAACGGGGTTTTTGCAAGACTAAACTATTTTATACATAGATCCACTAAGTATAAGGTGATCTACACTATGACTTTCGGAAAAATTACAAGTTCATGTAACAACGCGACTTTACATATTAGTCTACAAGTTTGAAGTATCGGAACTTGGTTGGTTGATTAAAGAAATTGTTAAAGTGATTTTGTAAAAGAAAATGATACGCTTGAAAGCGTGGCCACCTCCAGTTACAGGGGAAACTCTGGCGAAATTTTTCTAAAATATAACACTTAGAATTATTTACAAGTGTTAGAATTATTTTTGATGTGTTTTCAAAATATATTTCGCCACGACTTTATTTACAAATATTCGGAGGTGGGATTTTCATAAAAACTAGACGTGATAAATATTTATTCGATAAATATATTTTTCACCACACTGTTTATGATTATTTTGTGAAAATATATAAATATTATTTTTAGAGTAAAAATAATATTTACAAACTTTGTCGAACCCAAAATAATACCAACGCCTACACGACAAACATATAAGTTACAACGGTAATTACTATTACCACTAAATCGCCAAAACGTAACTTACGCCTTATCCGGAAATATTCATAAATGCGGATATTGTCAACGTATTATTTTGGAAAGTATTTTACGAAGAGAAAATATATTATTTTTGAGAAAAATAATTATATTTTGGAATGAGAAATAAAATATATTAAGTGAGACTTAATATCATAAACGCACATGTATTAATTCCCCCATCCTTGGGAAGGAGATTTACTACCAAATATATACAAGGAACGGTTGTCTAACTGTTTCCCGAAAACTTAAACTATAAGGCTAAAGCACGGCCATCCGTCTAATAGAATTAGCACATGTAGGTCGTTGCACAGCTTTCGGACATTTGGAGTGCTTGATTTAGCTACGCACTGACTGTGAGTTCATGTCCCCCTTTTCTCTTAACTGTTTTCAGTTTTCTAAACTGCGGGGGTGAAATACATGTTACAATGATTATGAATGTGTTTATACATGGTATGATTAGCGTAAGGAGGTTTGTTACTTAGATCATGTGAGTGGGTAGGCGGAAACTTGAGGCCATTAATCCTCATAGTAGGACCGAGGGACAGGAGCGGTAGATCTATCTGGGTGTAGCGAGCCCAGCCCCAGGTCCAGCTGAACGGACCTCGGGGTGACTTAGTGCCCGACGCATAAATCCGCTAGGTTTGAGTCATCCCTACTTGCACTTCACACATATCAATGGCCTTGCAAACCATTGGTGATCTCTTTTTCCTTATTTGCTACATACCAGGGTTTTGATAAATACAAAGGTTTGTTTACTCACTATCGCATGAACTCGCTCAACATTATTGTTGATTTTTCAACTTACATGTATTTCAGGAAATTAACGATCTGGCGCGGTATGGCTTGTTTTCCGCTGCATTAGGCCCGAGGTCATCCAGGGTTCGAGGCTTGTGACTCTTTCCTGGACAAGTCACAGTCCCTGAACCATGTTTACTTTAAGTTTGCATTTGTAATGTTTAGACAAGTTATGGTTGTTGGGTGTTAACCCGTTAAGACAATGTTTAATATTTTTATTATCAATGGATGATCTTGCATATTTTAATTCATATAGCTTGTTATGATTAAGCTATGGTATTAAGAAGTCACACCAAATTAACCACGCTTCCGCAAAGCCAGGGTGTGACAGCTTGGTATCAGAGCTCTGATCATAGCGAACTAGGATTCCTTCTCGAGTCTAGACTATGATCACTAGGGCTCTCACGAAAACGTTTTTACTACATACCACTTAAGTCCAGATCCAAAACGTTTTTATAAACAAATGTTGAGCATATTTTATTTATTATTTTTAGGCTCAGTCTGGGAGGCTGAGGCTCGGTCTGGGAGATTGAGGCTCGGTCTGGGAGGCCGAGGCTCGATCTAATGGATCGAGGTAGTTGTCTAGTGGGACTAGGGAGTCAGTCTGGGAGGCTGGGAGAATTTGCTAGTGGGACTAGGGAGTCAGTCTGGGAGGCTGGGAGAATTTGCTAGTGGGACTAGGGAGTCAGTCTGGGAGGCTGGGAAAGTTTGCTAGTGGGACTAGGGAGTTAGTCTGGGAGGCTGGGAAAGTTGGCTAGTGGGACTAGGAAGGACAGTCTGGGAGGCTGGGAGGCTAGTGGGACTAGGAGGATTATGTGATTATTACTTGGTAACTTGTGTGATTTACTGATTTTTGTGCATGATTGTGTTTATGTTACAGACCCATGGACTCACCAGCCACGGGTGATTCAGATACCACCGGACCTTTACCCTTAGTATCGGACGACATTGTGTCTTCAGAGCACGAGGTGCATACCTCCGATTTCACCAGCACCGATGATGATGACTTCCAGCCCTTCGCCCTGCCCGATGGCGCTGATGAGCATATCGATGACCCACCTGCTGAGTATCTTCCCCTGGTTGTGATTCCAGCTCCCATACCCCTTGCTTCTTACCCAGCATACGACTTGCTACCTGACGCCGAGGCTGACGGCGACATTGATCTCTTTGAGGACGAGCCTTACGAGGATGAGATTCCTGATGCAGCCCCTCTTCCCGCTGGCGATCTTTTGATGATCGCTGGTGCTCCTATTGAGGACTCGCCCGCCCATTCGCCAGTCCCAGACTCCTTTGAGTCTGTGGCATCTGTACCGTCTCACGAGGTGAGCATACAGCATTTTGTACATGACTCGGACCCCGATCAGGCATCCTCTGCCACACCCATCCCGAGCTTCATGTTCGAGCACGACGATATTAAGGATTCGGATCCCGTTTTTCCTCCAGGATTTGATCCTGATCACGATATTGAGTATATTCCTATGGACCAGCATATGGAGGACCCTGTTGATCCCGTTGATCCTATCGGTCCCTTTGATCCAGAGTTTGATTTTGACATGGCTTTTGATGACCCAGAGCCTGCCTTGGCCCCAGAGCAGGCAGCTGCTCTCGATCCTGTGCATGAGCATGACTTGGTACATGGTGACGTTTCTGTTGAGCCCGTTTTGGCCGACCCACCTGTTGGTGATGTTCCTTTGATAGCTGATGATCCTGTTATTGATCCACCTTTTGTTGATCCCCCTTTGATTGCTGATATCCCTGTTGACCACCCAGTTGAGCATGTTGCACCCGTAGATCCTGTCATTGCTCCGTTTGATCCTGTACCCCTCGAGCCTGAGCACGCTCTGTTTGCAGAGCATATGGATCCACCCGATGAGGAGGCACAGCATGGTTGGATACCTGCTGACGAGGATGTTCCACCGTTTCCACCACATCACACTGATGCATATCATACTGATTTCACATTTCAGATCCCACAGTTTGTACCTCCAGCGGGGCCTGGAGAGGGCTCTTCAGCCCACCCTTTTGGTCACGTACCGATGCCTATGCCTTTCGTACCTCAGATGACACCTGTTCCATCTTCTGTTCATGTAGCACCATTCGATCCCACCAGCACGCCACTGCTTTGGTCATCTTCCTCTCCGATGCCACCCACTGATCCATATCATCCATTCCATATGGGACATACCATAGAGGACGTCTTGATGTCCTTTGTCCATCAGCATGAGTCCCATACGCAGCGACTCCAGGAGCTCGAGAGAGCTCAGCTATCACTAGGTCCATATCATGGTCAGACATCTTCATCTTTTCAGCCTTTTCGATCATTACCCCCGGACTTTGCTGCCCGACTTTCGACTATGGAGCAGCAGATCGCTTCTGTTATTCGCACTCAGCAGGCGATGGAGGAGGATTGGCTTCATCTACGCCGCTTACTCTACACTCACTTTCCCCCTCCTCCACCCCCATCCGCTTAGAGCTCATTGGTGCCATAGTGGTAGACGATAGTGAGACGACAGCGATTGTGACTGCACAGCCTTTTGGAGACCATCTGATGATTTCTGACTTTTGTTGATACTTATTTGATGTACCTGATGTATGAGATACTGATATGATATAGTTTTGTACAGGGGTGATGTAGCCCCTATTTGATTGATGGTTGTATGACAGACTTACTACACTTTATGGTCTCGATATATGTGGCAATCGCGGTATTCTCACCATATCTGATGCACTTGATTTCTTATTTATATTTTTGCAACATGGGATGTTGGGACATGGGATGTTGTATGTATGATATTTGCGACATGGGATGTTGGGACATGGGATGTTGTGTGTGATATATTGATAACATGAGATGTTATGTGCTATTATTATTACTATATACGTACGTTTTATTATGGCCTGACCAACGTACACATCTTTAGAAGATGGCGCCAAGACGACAACCTCAGCCAATGCCTACTACTCAGGACGAACTACAGCAAGTCATTGCTGCTGCTATTGCTCAATATGCTGCCTCTCAGGGAGGAATGAGTGGAAGCAACTCCGGCAACACGGGCAACAACAACAATCCACCGCATGGGTGTACTTACAAACAGTTCTTGGACTGCAAGCCCATAAACTTCGATGGCACAGGGGGTGCTGTTGCTTTCGTTGGCTGGGCTAAGAAAACCGAGTCCGTACTTCGCATGAGCAAATGCGCGCTGGATCAACAAGTCACTTACATCTCAGGGCTATTTGTGGATGGAGCCCTATCCTGGTGGAATCTACAAGTCCAGACCCTTGGAGAAGCCGCAGCTTACGCACTGACGTGGACTGAGTTGAAAGAACTTATGCGCAAAAAGTACTGTTCTCGCGCTGAAATCCAGAGGTTAGAGACCGAATTCTGGCACCTAAAGATGGAAGGTCCCAAGATAGCTGAGTATGTTCAGAGGTTCCACGATTTGTCGCATGTGGTACCCTATATGGTTACGCCTGAGTTCAAAAGGATTGAACGCTTCATTTGGGGATTGGCTCCTCAAATAATCAGCATGGTGACCTCTTCCAAACCAGCGACAATCACTGAAGCCATTGATTTGAGTGTGGCTCTCACCGAAGAGGCAATTCGGTTGAACAAGTTTGATGAAGTCGAGCCGAGGAAGAAAGAGACTCATGTGGAGTCGTCAGGTGGAATCAAGCGAAAATTTTCGAATTTCAAGCAGGGCACCGGGATGGTGGTTAAGAAAGGAGAGCAGAATGCGTCAGCTCAAGATACAGCTGGTAGTAAAAAGAAAGGGAAGGGATACATGGGTGCACAACCCAAGTGCAACTCATGCCAACGACATCACTCTGGTCGTTGCAGCCTAAGAGTTTGTGAATCATGTGGGAAGACTGGTCATACGAAGGATTTTTGTTGGGCTAGTGCTGGCCGGGGAGGCCAGGGAGGATCTGGGAATAGGAGTAACCGTGGTGGTAATGGGAACCGCCCACAAGGAAACCATGGAGGTGATGGGAACCGTGCCAACAATGCTAACCAAGCGGGTGCCATGAATCGGAACCAGGGAAACCATCAAGCTGGAAACAATGGTGGGAACGGGCAGAGGCCCGGATGTTTCAATTGTGGAGATCAAGGGCATTACAAGAGAAATTGCCTAGAATTAACCCAGGCACGCGGAAGAGTATTTAACATGGAAGCCAGGGAAGCGCGCCAGGATCCCAATGTTGTCACTGGTACGTTCCCTGTAAACCAACGCTATGCATCTGTTTTGTTTGATACTGGTGCCGATTATAGCTTCGTATCGCTAGAATTTAGAAACATGCTTGGTTTAGCCGCTAGTAAGTTAGATATTCCATACTCGATCGAATTAGCGAATGGGAAGTTAGTAGAAGCTAACGAGGTGATTCGAGGTTGCGTAATCGAGCTGGGAGAGCGTGAGTTTGCTCTCGATCTACTACCAGTCCAGTTGGGAAGCTTCGACGTGGTAGTAGGGATGGATTGGTTATCGAGTAACAAGGCAGAAATAGTTTGTCACGAGAAGATTATTCGTATTCCGACCAATGATGGTGAGACCATTGTTGTTCATGGGGAGAAGCGTGAGACGCCGTTAAGGATGATTAGCTGCCTGAAAGCGAGGAAGTGTTTGCAGAAAGGATGTGTTGCTTTTCTAGCACACATTGTAGATAAGTAGGCTGCTGAGCCGAAGATCGAAGACATCCCTGTCGTGAGGGAATACCCAGAAGTCTTTCCAGAAGACTTGCCTGGATTGCCGCCTCAGAGGCAAGTGGAGTTTCGCATCGACTTAGTTCCAGGCGCCGCGCCTGTGGCTAAGGCACCCTATACACTTGCTCCGTCTGAAATGCAAGAGCTGTCAACACAACTTCAAGAGTTGTTAGACAAGGGTTTTATCCGACCAAGCTTCTCGCCTTGGGGAGCTCCAGTTTTGTTTGTGAAGAAAAAGGACGGTAGTTTCCGTATGTGCATTGACTACAGAGAGTTGAACAAGCTGACGATCAAGAATAGGTATCCCCTGCCAAGAATCGATGATCTGTTCGACCAACTTCAAGGTTCAAGCTTCTATTCAAAGATCGATCTTCGATCTGGATACCATCAGCTACGGATACAGGAGGAGAGTATCCCGAAGACAGCCTTCAGAACTCGATATGGACACTACGAGTTTCTCGTTATGCCGTTTGGTTTGACAAACGCACCTGCAGTGTTCATGGATTTGATGAATCGAGTTTGCAAGCCGTACTTGGATAAGTTCGTGATTGTATTCATCGACGACATCTTGATTTATTCAAAGACGAAGGCTGAGCACGAGCAGCATCTTAGAGCTATTTTAGAGCTGCTGAAGAAAGAACAGTTGTACGCCAAATTCTCTAAGTGTGAGTTTTGGCTAAGAGAAGTGCAATTCCTTGGGCACGTGGTGAATGGAGATGGAATCCACGTGGATCCAACCAAAATCGAGGCGATCAAGGATTGGGAAACGCCAAAGACGCCAACCGAGATTCGGCAATTCTTGGGTTTGGCTGGCTATTATCGAAGGTTCATCGAGAACTTTTCAAAGATCGCTCAACCGTTGACACTCCTCACGCAGAAGGATAAGAAGTTTGATTGGGGAATCAAACAGGATGAAGCGTTTCAGATATTGAAAGATAAGCTTTGCAACGCGCCAATCTTAGCTCTACCAGGAGGTACAGATGATTTCGTGGTATACTGCGACGCATCGCGTCAAGGATTGGGTTGTGTGTTGATGCAACGTCAAAAGGTTATAGCCTACGCATCACGCCAACTGAAGGTGCATGAAAAGAACTATACCACACATGATTTGGAGCTTGGTGCAGTGGTTTTTGCCTTGAAGATCTGGAGACACTACCTTTACGGTACAAAGTGTACAATCTTCACAGATCACAAGAGCCTCCAGCATATATTCAATCAGAAGGAGTTGAATATGAGGCAAAGGCGATGGGTCGAGTTGTTGAACGATTACGACTACGAGATCAAGTATCATCCAGGGAAGGCGAATGTGGTCGCTGATGCCCTAAGTCGTAAAGAGAGAATCAAGCCCATAAGGGTTAGGGCTATGGAAATGATAATTCAAACCGACCTTTCCTCACGTGTTCGTGCAGCACAGAAGGAAGCTCTCAAGGAGGGAAACCTTGAGGAAGAATATCTCCGTGGGATGGAGAAGATTTTGGTGCCAAACAGGGAAGGAACGTTGTGTTTTGAGAAAAGGATTTGGGTTCCTCTGTTTGGTGGTTTAAGAGAGGTTATCTTTGATGAAGCTCACAAGTCGCGGTACTCTATCCACCCTGGAGCGGATAAGATGTACCAGGATCTTAAAGATTATTACTGGTGGCCTAGGATGAAAGGCGATGTTGCTATTTACGTGAGCAAATGTTTAACTTGCGCCAAAGTTAAGGCGGAATACCAGAAGCCTTCGGGACTTCTGCAGCAACCAAAAATTCCCCAGTAGGAAGTGGGAAGAAATCTCCATGGATTTTTGTTAGGTCCGGTTTGACTCCGATTCGATTGCGTAACGACACGTTCAACGTGCGGAATCCGTGAACGTGTGTGACCGAACACACGAGATCGTACTAATGTCGTGATTCCATTGATGATGTAACGATTACAAGCTCCGTGAATCACGTTTTGCCACTTTCTCTCTCTAGTTTCTCTCTCTAAGCACCTAGCTTCTCAAAGCTCTAATGTGGCAAAAGTCCTTAACTCTTAACCTAAGGCTCCTATTTATAGGCACAAGGAATAAGAGATTCCCTCTTATTTACAAGTTTGCCACCTTGCCTATTTCTCTATTAATTACAATATAAAGCCTATTTTACTTCTATTTCAGCTACGGTTCTGATTGACGCAGGCGATAGACATCACTGCACTAACAGTCTCCCCCTTGGATATTGCCGCAGTCAATCTGTATTCAAACTCGTAGCGACTTGTTTTTCTCTCTCTCTCTCTGAGTCTTCTTGAAGGTTTGACGGTATCAGCAACCATAGACTCCCTCTTTCTCGAACAAAATCCCCGTGGATCTGTTTTTGAGCTTCCGTTGCTCCCCCTCTCACTTAGACTCCTTTTTCTTCAGGCTCCCCCTTTCGTCAAGCTTCCGTGCTTTTGGGATTGACACCTGCTTTCCGATTACAAGCTCTTCCAGGAACGATACCTGACTCTTCGAATCCACGCTTTCGTTTGCGTTGAGCTCGTCTTCAGACTCCCCCTTAGACTCAGCTGTCGGGATCGTAGTCTGGCTTTCATCATTTCACAAGTTCAGGATCAATTCCTGGCTCTTATCTGCTCAGGATTTGAAACCTGGTTAACCTGCACATCCTCTACCTCACTATAAGTTTCACAAATTTATAACAATTAATTCCCGTAAACTTACCGGTAGATATCATTTACAACAAACATGTTAGTTACATCAAGTTCAAATAAATGACCTTGATTAACCAATATATTCTTTCAAAACATTTGTATATGACATTCAAAGTTTTTCAACATATTATCCCAAACCTGTTCATCATGTTTAGCACTCTGAATTTTGAATATCAGCTCTTCAACATCAGTTGTCGAAAATCTTTTTGAATTTTTCAAAATTTTATGCTAAAACATTCCGAAAATCTTTTTGGATTTTTGTTTTTGAATGTAATACAGTAAACAAATATATACAAATAATATTTTTGTGAGTTTGTGTAAGAGGATCATATCAGTTCATGAGACAAATCACTAGCACCGTTAAGCTTTAATCATTTTAAGTTCTAAACGATTCACCTCGATTGACGATATAGTTGTCCTCTTAAATTTTCACACAATTTTCAATCTATTCAGGATACGATTTAGATGTTTTAGGAACTTAGCTCAATTCATGTGTCCCACCTCTTGAATATACTCCCGTATCCAGAATCTCAATATTCAGTCTTACAGGCAAGAATTACTACAATGATGTCTGTACATAATTTAGGGGTTCAATGCGAGAACTGAGGGATCTCAGGTCAGAACTTCCGTTCAGCAGAGAGATATCAGTTTCGACTTAGCAGTGTGTCCCCTTTAGAGGATCTTTTTAGCTACAACAGATGATTATCAATTTTATTGTCTAATCACTGAGGGCTAGAATGCTATGTTTCAAGCATTTACTGCAAAGCATTATCCAGGGACTAGGTCAGAACTACCGTTCAGCAGAAGTCCCGGAATAATACCCCAGACATCATAGAGTATTAACACCTAGTATATCAGAATACGAGACCTTTCAAACGAGATTTCAGGGGTTACCTATATATCCAAGTAGTGTTCCCCACAAATTTCGCAAGTTTGAAATTTTAGGTTTATATCCCAAATAAATCTACTAAATGTACGAAAACCTATCGTCACATCATCAGTGAGACCGTTTATCACTTTTGACAATACATTTCTTTAGCGTGCTGTGATAGTCCACTGATGTACTATCATTTCCTCTTTTATCAACAAAACTCATTTTTGCTTTTTCAATGTTTTTGGTATTTTCAAATTTTTCTAATTTAATTTAATTTTTTTTTTTTTTCTCCCCCTAAAATCAAAATATGTTTCAATTTTGATTTTCAAGGAAAATTTGAAAACTGTACAAATAAAATGACAAACTGATATCGAATCACTTCAATCCGCCATTCATTTGGCATAAACAATCAGAACTCCCCCTCACAACAAACTATTTTCCCATTGTGATTTCAAAACACTTAAGTTTGTTTTAATCAAAATGGTTTTTCCGGAAAATTAGCTTTGTGTGACATTTTATAAACTCGGGGTTTCATCTCATTGTTTTTCATATTATCACTTGTAGGAAAGATGAATCAAGTACAACTTAATGTCCCTGATTTATCTTTTGAAAAACGAAAAATCACCATAGTGAAATTTCTCAAGAAATGTGCCGATTCATGTTCCACGCTTACCAACCTGGGAACTCCGGCAAGTCAGGGTTTTTCATTTAAACAGATTCACCCAAGCCTGACCAGTCTTGGGTGATTTTGACAATTTTACCTCAAAACTTGGCTCTTCTGGTTTTAACGAACCAGAATCATTGCCTGAATGTGGCTTGTCCGACTTTGATCTGTCAGATTCATCGCCGACATGTGGCTCCTTTGTTTCCGAAGAAACAGATTCATTGCCACTAAATGTTACCTTCTTCTTTATCTCCTCTTTTGTCCTCAGATTTGCATCTGACGAACTCTGCTTGCTTGACTTTGCAGTCGAGTAAAGCGATTCATCAGTACTCTTATTCTTACCAACAGATGAACCCGGGGATAAAATCCTTTCTAGATATTCTCTGGCCTTCTTCCTCTTCTTACGCAGTCTGTCTTTCTGCCCCTGAGAAAGTTTTACTTTGGTTTCCTGAACTTTAGGTTGTTGAACCTTCTGTTCTTTGGGCTTGACTTTGACTGGTTTCTTTGCCTTACTTGGAGATTCATCCCTCGATCTTCCCATTGATCTCCTTGGGCAATCTCTGGCAATGTGTCCTTGAATTTGACAGTTAAAGCATCTTCGCGTTTCATAACTCCAATTCTTGCAGTTAACAGCAATGTGACCTCTAACTCCACAAGAGTAACACACTCTGTTATCATACCATAAATCACCTTCACTCCAAATGCTCAGATCATAACACTGTCTGGCTTTGTAGTAATCTGCACTCCTCCTCAATGTTGGATTTGGCTTTGAAGCACTGTGGTCAAACCTGCACCACTTATTAACAACATTTTGTGAGTTTTTATTTTTAACTTTTTGTGATTTTTGTAAATGATTGGATGATTGATCTGATGAGCTTTTATTTTCCTTTTTAGGATTTTTCAAATTTTTATCTTTTTGTTTCTGTTCCACATTCTTCTTTACAGATTTTTGCGTTGAGCATTCACCTTTCTCAGTAGATTGCAAAACAGTATTTTTAAACATTTCATTTAATTTCAAAAATGTTTTTCTTTTTTCTTCCTTTTCTTTTTCATCATCAGATTTGTCATCACAATCCTCAATTTTGACTTTGTCAAAATTTGTGACCTTGTCACTTATTGGAACAGAATTGATCGGTTTTGGACAGGGAAAATTCAACCTGTCTGATGAAGTCACAAAACCTTTCAATTTTGTTTCAAGTTCATCAATCTTGATCCTTGAATTCTCAGCTTCATTTTCAAGCTGTGATATTCTTTCAAGATAAGACTTGATTGATTTTTCATTTTCAATTTTAAGATTTTCAAGAACAGATTTTTCATTTTCCAAGACTTTTAACTGTTCTTGAAATCTTGTTTCACTCTCTTTTAAATTTTTGTTTTCCAGTTTAATCCAGAAATCTTCAGATTCTGAAGATTTTCTTTTGCTTTCAAAATCTTTTTCAAACTCAGCAATTTTCTTTTGAGCATCTACAGCTTCATGCTCAAGTCGAATGATTTTAGCAAGATGAGAGTTTATTTCGCTTTGTTTTTCCAAATTATTCTTGCCAAAAATATCTCTCTCATCTTGTAAAATCTTCATTTGACTTTTGAAATCATTCTCCAATTTTTTAAAGTTGTTGTTTTCCAATAACAAACTCTCAAGACTCTTTAAGAGTTTGTCATTATCAGATCTCAATTTTTCACAGTTTGAACGTAAGCCCTGAATCTGTTCATCATCAGCTTTCTTCTCGTTTTTCAGGGTATTGTTTTCCAATGTCAAGCTCTCTACATCCTTCAGAAGTTTGACACTGTCTGTTTCTGATTTTTCGCATTTCAAACCTTCTTCAATCATCTTTTCATATGTACCTGCACAAAAAAGTTTAACAAAATCAAGAGGATTCGAATCTTTATCAATATAACAACCCTTCTTAATATCGTATCTCATATTCCATTTTGCTGCAAGACACTCATCAATTCGTTCTTTTATTTCATCAATCACATTCAAATCTATATTTTCTAAGTTCTTTTCTAACTTCACTATCAACTCTTTCTTTTTCTTTTCAATTTCACAATTCTGTGTTCTAAGCTCTCTAATGAACTCTCTTGAACTAAATTTTGAGAACCTAGAATCCTTTTTCACCTTACATACAAATTCATCCCACTCTAAAGGTAATGCATCTTCAAACTTAGATTTCAGTTCAGCGTCTGATATCGTTACATAATACATTCCCAGACCATCAAGTAAATCATTATATCGCTTTTCCAGATCATTAAATTTCTCATATTTCCTACGCAAAAAATATTTAAATCTTTCAATCACGACCTCCTTTGACGTAAAATAACTACCACAATACCAATTGTTTGCTCTTTCAAGTTTAATGTTTTCTTGTTCATCAAACATTTTTGCCAAATTTTGGATAATTGTGATTTGATAAAAAATGTTTTTCACTCAAAGTTCACACAATTTCAACTTCTTATAATTTGCCCCTTGTAAAAATCCCTTGATTCACCTGCAAACACACAAACAATCGATCAGTTTAAACTTGTGAAATAACTCTTGATGAAAATGTGAAATGACAAGTATTTATGCTCTTTGATCGAATGAGCCGATCGAACGAGATATGTGCAACTCAAATGAATGAGAGATGTGTGCTATTCGATCGAATGGAAATACTTGCTAGCCGATTGAGTGACTAACTTGATCGATTAGAGATGCTAGTCGATCGAATGGGGTGATACTAGCCGATCGAATGGAATTGCTGCTAACCGATCAGTTAGACAAATATGTCTGCTATTCGATCGAGCGGCGTGTTCGATCGAGCGGCGTGTTCGATCGAGCGGCGTGTTCGATCGAGCGGCGTGTTCGATCGAGCGGGGTATTCGATTCAAGTCACTTCCTAACCGATCGAGTGAGCTACTCGATAGATGAAACTTGCTAGCCGATCGAAGACAGTGAACAACCAATGGCCTCAACAGTTCACTAATCTTCAATTTTCAAATCTGACAATGTTACACTTTCAAGAAATATGCTGTCACCATATTAAATGTTCTTTGTAAAATTATATGAAAGTGGCAGACAAACTTTTAATTCTAACAAACGTGATTTGGCCGATTATATAGAGGTCAGACGGTTTCAGATTTATCCAATTGTTATTGAGCTGCCCAACTTGCCGTCCAACTTTTAACAAATCATCACGTGTATTCTGTTGTTATTATTAACAATTAATAATGTGATTTCAGAATTTGTTGACTTTATTGATTTAAAAGATGATGTGTTGTGAATTTATTGGCTAACTAATCGGTGGGCAGATTAAGTATTTAAAGCTATGTCAGAGAAACGAACAAGCCGACAATTGAAACGGTTAGCGCGCCGTTCGATTGACTAATGAGCCGACACTTCGCGCTGTTCGATTGAATAATGAGCCGACACTTCGCGCTGTTCGATTGAATAATGAGCCGACACTTCGCGCTGTTCGATTGAATAATGAGCCGACACTTCGCGCTGTTCGATTGAATAATGAGCCGACACTGCTGTTCGATTGGTTGATAAAAGCGGTGAGTTGAATAAGGTGAACAAAGTCAAAAATTTTTAAATGAATGTCAGTAATGACTTGCTGTTCGATTGGATAATTGTGACGGTGATGCTATTCGATCAGGTTACATGTGCTATTCGATTGGATGTTAAAGGCGGTAAAACAGTACTGAAGTCCTAGCCGATCGGCTAGGTCAACAGGTCAACAGTTTTAAACAAACGTCAGAAGCTGCTGTTCGATTGGATGTTATGCTTTGGATCGAGTAGCCTAGCCGATCGGTTAGGCTAACCGATCGGTTGGCATTCAACATGAACAAATGCAGCAACAGTCACCATATCCCAATTTTTTTCGAACAGAAAATCCAAGATTTCTCTCAAACGGCTTGGAATTTTGACCTGAAAATTTGTAGGATTATAGATCAGATATATGCGCACAACATATCAAAATTTCAGCCAATTTGAACCGTAAAAACCCGTTCAAATTTGTAAAATTCATAGAAAAACGTGAAGAACAAGAAAGTTAAGAAGAATTTGACAAATCTGGATGTTTTTGGCTCTGAATTTGCTGAAAACTTGTACGAATCTGTGAGTTTGATCTTCGCAACCGAGCACCTGCTCTGATACCACTTGTTAGGTCCGGTTTGACTCCGATTCGATTGCGTAACGACACGTTCAACGTGCGGAATCCGTGAACGTGTGTGACCGAACACACGAGATCGTACTAATGTCGTGATTCCATTGATGATGTAACGATTACAAGCTCCGTGAATCACGTTTTGCCACTTTCTCTCTCTAGTTTCTCTCTCTAAGCACCTAGCTTCTCAAAGCTCTAATGTGGCAAAAGTCCTTAACTCTTAACCTAAGGCTCCTATTTATAGGCACAAGGAATAAGAGATTCCCTCTTATTTACAAGTTTGCCACCTTGCCTATTTCTCTATTAATTACAATATAAAGCCTATTTTACTTCTATTTCAGCTACGGTTCTGATTGACGCAGGCGATAGACATCACTGCACTAACAATTTTATTACGAAGTTGCCAAGAACGCCAAAAGGCCATGACACTATCTGGGTGATAGTGGATCGCTTGACGAAGTCAGCACACTTCTTTCCTATCCGCGAGAAGGATCATACAAGCAAATTGGCTGAAATCTACATGAGAGAGATTGTTACACGCCATGGAGTACCTCTCTCGATTATTTCTGATAGAGATGGGAGGTTCGTATCGAGGATATGGCAATCCTTCCAGGAAGCTTTTGGCTCAAAGCTGAATATGAGCACAGCTTTTCACCCGCAGACCGACGGCCAAAGTGAGCGGACGATTCAGACGTTGGAGGACATGCTGAGAGCATGTGTGATGGATTTAGGCGGTAGCTGGGATAAGCATTTACCCCTGGTAGAATTTTCATACAACAACAGCTACCACACCAGTATTGGTGCCGCGCCATTCGAAGCGTTATATGGGCGCAAGTGCAGGTCGCCGCTCTGTTGGTCTGACGCAGGTGATAGGCAATTGGTAGGTCCCGATGTAGTTCAGGAAACTACAGATAAGATCGCGCAAATCCGAGATCGCATGAGAGCGGCTCGTGACCGTCAGAAGACCTACGCAGATCTGAAAAGGAAACCTCAAGAGTTTGAGGTTGGGGATATGGTTTTGTTAAAGGTATCACCCTGGAAGGGTGTGGCACGCTTTGGGAAGCGTGGGAAGTTGAATCCGCGCTACATTGGTCCTTTCAAGGTTTTGGAAAGAATTGGGACCGTAGCATACAAGTTGGATCTACCTGCCGAACTGAATAATGTTCACGATACATTTCATGTATCCAATCTGAAGAGAAGTCCAACTCAAGTTAACGTTGCTATTCCTACCGACGAAATTCATATTGATGACACGCTCCACTTCGTTGAAGAACCTGTCGAGGTCACGGATTGGAAAGTAAACAAGACCCGCCGGAGCAGTGTCAAGCTCGTCAAAGTTCGCTGGAATGCTAGACATGGTCCTGAATTCACCTGGGAGCGTGAAGACCGAATGAAAGAGAAATACCCCCACTTATTTCCTGAGAACCCTGCTTCTACAAGCAGAATTTAAAATTTCGGGACGAAATTCATTTAACGGGGGGAGAATGTGACAACCCTCACCAAACCAGGTATCCGTATGATTTAATTAACTATTAATTGTTGCCTAATTACTGTGCTTAACTGAGATTTCTGATAAACTGCTACTTGATTGTTGATACTTGTACATATCTGCATCATACTTTGATCTTTCCGTCACTACATTATTTACTCACTGAACTCTAGTGACAAACATGATGCACAGAAGCACAGTAGCATTTGAACGGATAACCTAGTGAACATGCTGATATAGCCAGCATCAGGCAAACACTGCCTCTAAAGGCCTGAATGAGCCAGAAATATTTTACTACACCCATAGTGTGTGTAAGGATACAAGGGTTGTATAACTGCGTCTTTAGGAATAAGATACAGAGATTGGATGTGCCTAAAACGTACTCTAAGCACGAAACACAGCACTTTTATCAACACACTAGCTTCTAGCTAACTAATAAAGTGCCAAAATATGAGGAAATAGTCCTGACACTTTGCAGAATAAATTGTGTCGCTAAAAATATTATTTACAACGCTTAAAAGATTACTTAAGCACTTTAACGGATTACTATCCAACCGAACAACCGGACTATACCCGGAACATAAAAAATATTGCCAGAAATATTATTAGTCTTTTTCTGAGCCAGTTAGGGTCCCTGATTACCCTAACACCCGCTTTATAACGCGTCACGCAACTAACGGGGTTAATCTCTAAAAGTAACCAACTTAACATAACTGAACATTAACTGAACAATCGAGATCCAACCGGATACCCCCCCCCCCCTTTTTGGGCCGGTTCCATCCTCATGGAACTAGAGGTACACTTTTGAATATTTTATTGTTGGTTGTGGATATCTAGAGAGCATAAAAATCCGTTGGACGATGAACCAAATTTTGTCTATAAAATCCCCACTAAACACATTAGACTTCTCACACAAATCACCAACATCTCTACTCTCCCTCTTGCTCTCTCCTTCTCGGCCGTAACCCCCCACCCACAACCATCCATCTTTCGGTTCTTGTTTAGCCATTCCAAGCACATATAAGGCACACGGGTCACGTATAGGGAAGCTTGAAGCAAGCGGAAGTTGAAGGACCTCGTTTATTTGCTTTTATCCACGCCATTTCCGACTAGATTCTTCCCTAGCCCCGAGCTAGAGGTATAATGTTTAAAACTCGCTCTTGATCGTATCTAAAGTGGTTAATATGATTTTTAACGGTTAAAAGTTGGAATCATGCGTTTTGAATCTTTAAAGACTACTAAAACTCGAATATTGTTGGTTAAAAGCTTATAACGCGTGTAAAAGTCGTAGTATTCGAATATGTTGATTATTGATGCCCGATCTACGTTGTGGTGGCTCTTATCATCGTTTAACCCGACTTTGTTAAGATCATGAATCTTGACATACACTTGTTTCTTTTGGTACAAGGGTTAAAAGGTGAAACTCCACCACACGAGAAGTATGAACTTGTGTAAAAGTATTTTGACTTGTAAAATAGTGTTTAAAACGAGCCGATCTACGTATGTACAAGTGGTATATTCGTAGAACCAAGTGTCGAGAAAATCATGTTTTTAAAAGTTGGATGACATGTTAATAAATATGATTTTTACAAACTACAAGTGTATAAACACTTGTGAAACGAAAGATCCGACAAAATAACAATTTTTACAAAAGTTGTCGGGAAGTTGTAAAGAATGATTTGTTCCAAAAACGGGGTTTTTGCAAGACTAAACTATTTTATACATAGATCCACTAAGTGTAAGGTGATCTACACTATGACTTTCGGAAAAATTACAAGTTCATGTAACAACGCGACTTTACATATTAGTCTACAAGTTTGAAGTATCGGAACTTGGTTGGTTGATTAAAGAAATTGTTAAAGTGATTTTGTAAAAGAAAATGATACGCTTGAAAGCGTGGCCACCTCCAGTTACAGAGGAAACTCTGGCGAAATTTTTCTAAAATATAACACTTAGAATTATTTACAAGTGTTAGAATTATTTTTGATGTGTTTTCAAAATATATTTCGCCACGACTTTATTTACAAATATTCGGAGGTGGGATTTTCATAAAAACTAGACGTGATAAATATTTATTCGATAAATATATTTTTCACCACACTGTTTATGATTATTTTGTGAAAATATATAAATATTATTTTTAGAGTAAAAATAATATTTACAAACTTTGTCGAACCCAAAATAATACCAACGCCTACACGACAAACATATAAGTTACAACGGTAATTACTATTACCACTAAATCACCAAAACGTAACTTACGCCTTATCCGGAAATATTCATAAATGCGGATATTGTCAACGTATTATTTTGGAAATTATTTTACAAAGAGAAAATATATTATTTTTGAGAAAAATAATTATATTTTGGAATGAGAAATAAAATATATTAAGTGAGACTTAATATCATAAACGCACATGTATTAATTCCCCCATCCTTGGGAAGGAGATTTACTACCAAATATATACAAGGAACGGTTGTCTAACTGTTTCCCGAAAACTTAAACTATAAGGCTAAAGCACGGCCATCCGTCTAATAGAATTAGCACATGTAGGTCGTTGCACAGCTTTCGGACATTTGGAGTGCTTGATTTAGCTACGCACTGACTGTGAGTTCATGTCCCCCTTTTCTCTTAATTGTTTTCAGTTTTCTAAACTGCGGGGGTGAAATACATGTTACAATGATTATGAATGTGTTTATACATGGTATGATTAGCGTAAGGAGGTTTGTTACTTAGATCATGTGAGTGGGTAGGCGGAAACTTGAGGCCATTAATCCTCGTAGTAGGACCGAGGGACAGGAGCGGTAGATCTATCTGGGTGTAGCGAGCCCAGCCCCAGGTCCAGCTGAACGGACCTCGGGGTGACTTAGTGCCCGACGCATAAATCCGCTAGGTTTGAGTCATCCCTACTTGCACTTCACACATATCAATGGCCTTGCAAACCATTGGTGATCTCTTTTTCCTTATTTGCTACATACCAGGGTTTTGATAAATACAAAGGTTTGTTTACTCACTATCGCATGAACTCGCTCAACATTATTGTTGATTTTTCAACTTACATGTATTTCAGGAAATTAACGATCTGGCGCGGTATGGCTTGTTTTCCGCTGCATTAGGCCCGAGGTCATCCAGGGTTCGAGGCTTGTGACTCTTTCCTGGACAAGTCACAGTCTCTGAACCATGTTTACTTTAAGTTTGCATTTGTAATGTTTAGACAAGTTATGGTTGTTGGGTGTTAACCCGTTAAGACAATGTTAAATATTTTTATTATCAATGGATGATCTTGCATATTTTAATTCATATAGCTTGTTATGATTAAGCTATGGTATTAAGAAGTCACACCAAGTTAACCACGCTTCCGCAAAGCCAGGGTGTGACACCTTAGCAGCCAGCACTTTGTCAGCCATTTTTCCCAAGTTCTCAGCAGTCAACTCCTGCGTTGTGTCGATAATTCCCGTATCAACCTTCTTTAATTTCTCATTTTCTTCTTTCTCTCTCTTCTCTTTCTCTTCTTTCTCTTTGTCGTCTCTAGTTCCCCACCATTTATTCTGCCAATAATCATCTTCAATTTTGAACTCATTGATTATGGCTTCTATATCAAGAGTGTTGTGATCAATAGCAATATTTCCATACGGATCATGATAACACTCCCTGTCTGGATCCCATCTTCTTGCTCTCTTCGCTTCCAAGTAAATTCCAGATATCCGAGTAATTCTCTTTTCAGCTAACATTCTTCTGTATTTGTATTTCTGCTCTTCATTTCTGGAATCTTTCCACGGAATAGGTTCATTTTTCGCCATGAATGCGTAACCAACTGCATCTTCCTCTGGTAGAACCTCTTTGCTCCAATCATACCCCTCATCATCGTAAATCACTGCAAGAGCTCTAGATTTCTCTCTGTTATCTTCAGACTGCTTCAATCTAGGTGGCTCAGATTTATTCTGGTGATAAATGCAGCCTTTGGAGAATTTGCTTTTGGCATCATACTCTTTGGATAATACAAATCCAAATTCTGCTGGTAGGATGAGTGATTGACTTTGTATGTCTTCTTCAATTCCAACTCGTGACTCTTGAGTTTCTCAATCACTAAATCTGGATTCAACTTTTCATGAGCAATAGTGTTCTTCAACATCAGCGCATAATATCTCCAATCCATCTCGTCTGGTAATGAATCGAACAATTTGTCAACTAGCTCATCGTCAGGATATGTAATTCCATGTCTAGCTAGTTCCAGCTTTAGATGTCCGAACCTTTCGATCATGTTACAAACTGATTCGTTCTTTAAACATCCAAACATATCAAACTCTTTCCTAAGTAATTTCTTTTTGTTTTTCTTGATTTCTTCACTACCAATACATTTATTTTCTAATTTTTCCCAAAGATCTTTAGAACTAGAATAATCAATCAAAGATATGATATCTTCTTGCACTGATTGAAAAAGTAATGCAACACATTTCTGTTCCGCAACAAACGAGTCTATCTCCTCGGTAGTAGATAACATTTCACCATTTTTGCCTCCACTATTATAGCCATTTTTGAAATTCTTCCAACTTTGAAATGCAAACGCCATCAACCAATCTTCGAATTTTCTTGCCCATCTACTATAATCTTTGATAGCCATCAACTTCGGTGGTTTATTATACGTTCCGAAAGCACTTTCGATCTCCAACGCATCCGAAAACCTCTTCTTAGCATTTGACGAATTCTCATTGTTGTTACTTGAAGTAGCATCGTCCCCCGAATTTCCAAAGAAGAATACATGTCGCTGAACAGATTCAAGAATATATCATCCATCTTGAATGTACCTGCAAAATCAGCAAACACTTAGACAAATTTTCGAAATTTAGAAAGTGATGACTGATAAGCGAAACTATCAGCTATTGTGACATATAAGCAGAACTGTCTTGATCGAAAGAGCGAAACTATAATGTCCGGATAAGCGAAAGTGTCAAGTTGTACGTTTGAGCGGAACTATAATGTCCGTTCAAGCGGATCTACAAGGTTCGAATAAGCGGAACTAACAGGTCCGTTCGAGCGGAACTACTCAATGTCTGTTCGAGCGGATCTACTTGACGTCCGTTCGAGCGGATCTACTTGATGTCCATTCGAGCGGAACTCCTCAGGTCGTATGAGCGGAACTAGCTTGGTCCTATAAGCGGAACTACCAAGTTATTTCGAGCGAAACCTAGGTATTACGAGCGAACCTATCGATGTCCGTAAAAGCGGACCTACGTTTCTACCCAATTTTAACAATTTTTAAGCCGAGTTTTAATCTGAAACTTTCTAGGGTTTGTTAATTGTATGTTTCGCACGTTATACTAAAAAATCAGGCCATTTCAACCGTAGGATCCAGTTTAATTCGAAAAAGTATGAGAGAAAGTGAGTAGAAATCAGAGAATTCGGTAGAATCAAGCTGTAGTAGTATGAACTCCTCGTCCTGAGCTCTGATACCACTTGTTGGACCTTGTTCCGACCCTAAACAGTCAGTTGAGAACGTTCATCTTCACGTACGAAGGCGGAATCAACGTAAATGAAGTTACAACAGCTATTCCTTTCAATTCCTTCTTTATTAAAGCTTTCTGATTACAATATGACAGAGTTTCAACACCAAAGCTTTCAACAGGTTCGCTCCAACGTACAAGAATCCTATGATCAGGTTCGCTTATCTTGCCTATTTATAGTGGGATAGGGTTCGCTCCAAGGGACATGTCAAATAAGCGAACCTACCTCAGTTGACATATAAGCGGACCACTTGAATGACACAAAAACGGATCTACCTATTGACATAAAAGCGGACCTATCAACATATAATCTAATTTTGACTTTCTAGATCCTATGTTGACCCATCTGACCTAAGACCTAATGCAGACGAAGTCAACAGACATTCCATGCATCAACAGATGGAAAGTCCTTAAGACAGCTTCTAGACACGGGGCCGTGTCCAGGTCAACACGCCCCCGTGTCCACTGAAAGATTCCTTTCTGATTTTTATCAGAATACGGACAAAATGTGTTAGGATTCTATCTGCACACAAGGCCGTGTCCAACCAACACGGGGCCGTGTGCAGGGTGTTGTCGTTTTCTATAAATGCAGCAAGATTCCTGCTCATTTGGACCACTCCAAAGACAAAGATCTGCTGAAATCTTCACTCATACCATCCTAAGTATATTCTAAAGAAGGTTCTCAACAACTATCTTGTCTTTTCCACTTTTGTTCATTGCCTTCTTCTTCAATTTTATCTCCATACCTCCATTAAAGCTAGAGATCTCCATGATTCCTAGATCTATTGTAATGTTTGTAAGGTTATTATTCAAGGAATCTTGTTTAAAATGAGTTATACAACTTTGTTTTGAATTAATCGTGCTTAAAAGTAACTTACAAATGGAAAAATAATTTAAACCTCCAAGAGTCCTTGCTCTAAAAACCTGCAGATAACTGAACACGGGGTCGTGTCCGAGGTACTGTTCCATAAAAATTGAACCCTTTGTGGTCTGTTTTTCTCAGAATGGCAAGCAGAACTAGCGGAACATCTTCGTCAAGAAACAACCGACAAGGAAGGAGATCATCAACGGTAGAAGACTCTCTTGTAAACTATGTTTACGCTTTAAGAGATGCTATTGATGAAATGACGGGGGTGGAAGAAGCGTTGGTCGACCGTATTAATCACTTAACAGTGGGACTAGAAGGGTGTCTCCGGGAGGTCAAACTTTTGCACCAAAGGTTGAACATTCTCTCCTCTCCTCCTTTGGTACCGGTCGTTACCCAAAGGGCATGGAACATGGTGCCCGAAGTCATCATCCCAGCCGAATGGTACGCAGTGCACCCGGGGCCTCCTCGTGATATACTACAAGGAGTTACAGTTGGTGTCACTCCCCATCCACAAGATGTTGAAGAGAATGAAGCCGCCTTCTTCCTCCCGAGAAAGATAAAAGAATGGCTTTAACAACATCTAGGGAACACTCCTCGGCCGGAGTTCTACCAAGCTTTTAAATACCGGAAAATAATTTTCGGAATTTTGGTTCTTAAATGTAAAAGTAGAGCTCCTTAGTATGATTTTAGGCACCACTTGACCTATCTAGTTTAACTCCCATCTTTCTTTTTCTTCTTTATTTTTATTT
The DNA here is from genome assembly GCF_002127325.2 of Helianthus annuus. Classification (NCBI taxonomy): domain Eukaryota; kingdom Viridiplantae; phylum Streptophyta; class Magnoliopsida; order Asterales; family Asteraceae; genus Helianthus; species Helianthus annuus. The sequence continues at coordinate 24,162,300 of NC_035434.2, read as the reverse complement.
TTCTAGGATTATGTAATTCTCTCTATGAGTTAAATGAAATGATGGTTTTAGTGTTTTGATGATGTTGTAATGGATAAAACACACTCGGGATGGTGAAGGATAACAAGGGAAACTTACACCAGTGCCCCATGCACGAAAACAGAGCCATCCGACAAATTTTCTTCATTACAGCAAGTTCAGCACGGGCCGTGCCCGCCCAACACGGCCACGTGCTGCACAATCTGCAGAAAATGCCTAGTTCAGGTAACTGGACACGGGGCGTGCTCACTGAACACGCCCCCGTGTCCAGGATTTTGTTTCTGTTTACAAACTTTTGTTACTAGCACTTGAACACGGGGCCGTGCCCGGACACCACGGGGTCGTGTCCAGAGTACCAGTAACATGAAATTTTGCTTTTTCACACCTTTTTACACATTCAATCAATCTAAAAACTTATTTTTGGGACACATTGAGGACAATGTGAAATTTAAGTGTGGGGGGATGTTAAAACCTTGAATATTGCAAGTCCTAATTACAAGCCTTACACAAAACTCTATTGTAACCGCTAATCACCCCAAATTTTTTTTCAAAAAAAAAAATTCATTTTTTTACTTGTCTAAGTTTAAGTTGGGAATTTCAAAATTCTTAAAAGGTTATATTTTTACAAATTTACAACCGAAAGCGTCGTGCTAAAAAGAACCAATATAAGAAAATTATGAAACGGCATGACAAACTAGTTAAAATTTGGTTATATATACTTGATCACATAAAAACCCATTCCCAAAAAAGTGAGTTTTGAGCCTTTATTGAGCATACAAATACATATCTTTAAACTAAATGCTCATTTTTCGTTTCTTGTGTGAATAGCCGCTTGGTTCTTACAACTCTTGAACTTGCCACGGCAATACATTCCCGGTCCTTACCAACTTAAACCCGAGTAAGTAAATGATGGAGGCATTAGGACTAACCCTTTTTATTTCTACATCATTATTTTTCTTTTTTTTACCACCTACCCAAAATCCCCCTAGTTAACCCCTTTGAGCCTAAACCTTTTCGTTTCTTAACCCAATTCAAACACCTTTTACCCACCTAAACCTTTTTCCTTTTAAACCCTTTATTTTAGTAACAAAGCTCGGTTTCTCTTATGGCTTGAAATATATATATATATATATATATATATATATATATATATATATATATATATATATATATATATATATATATATATATATGAGAATGAAGCAAAAAAAAAACAAGTTTATCAAAAATAACTTTGTTTGAAATGCTTCATCAAAATAAAAAGCTTTGAAAAATATCAAGTCTTATGAAAACCGACGCTTTTTACGCTTTTCGCCCCTTTACTAACCACTAACCCAACCAACCACCTTTATCCCAAGCCTAACCCTTCACCCAAAAAGTCCTCTTGATATTTACAAAGGTCTATAGTTAAAAAGGAGGAGGATTGATTACTTGGCAAGCATATGGTAGGAGTAAGTTCCATGCCGCTCTCGAGTGATTCACTAAAAATACACCTTCGGCCGAGTGTTGAGAGATCCCCCGTGAGGTATGTGAACTTGTATATAAATGGAATTTTAAAAAAGGCATGTTATGCCCTAATAAGTAATTTATCTTATGAAACGTTTTTAATAAATCATGACGAATAGGATTGTAAATAAACAAAAATAAAACTTAATAACGAATCTTGGAAATCCTGACACTCTAGGACAAGCCCAAAAACCTTCTCTTCTACCCATTCCATTTGGGAGTGTAAAGCCACATTATAAAGAGTTTTGCTTGAGGACAAGCAAAGATTCAAGTGTGGGGGTATTTGATGTGCACAAAATGCAACATATAAATTACATCAATTGTGGCATAAAACTAATCCTTTTTTAGTACTAATGTTGGAAAAAGTGTGATTTTGTCTTCCTTTTGTATTTTCAGGATTAAATGAGCTCAAATAAACAAAAAAAGCAAAAAAGGCAGCTAAATCTAACGCAAATACAAGAAAAGGAACAAAACGTGGCTTGCCCGACCCCCCCCCCCCCCCCCCGACAGCATTTTCCCAAGCAATACAAGAGAACAGAAGGCTGAACACGCCCCGTGCTCAGTGAGCACGGGGGCGTGCCCAAGTGTCAGCAGAAAAGACAAAGTTGTAGAAGCTTCCATCGCCCACCACGGGGTTGTGCTCAGCGGACACGGGGCCGTGGTCAACTATAAGATTCGCGGAATCCAGGAAAATCTTGATAGTACATATATGCTTCTGCACACCGGGTCGTGCTCAGCGGACACGGGGGCGTGGTCAACTAATGCAGACAAACTGCAATTAATGAAGAAAGAGAGGAGGATGGACGCGGGGCCATGCCCGAGCTTCTGTTCAGCCTATAAATAGGAGTGCTTGAATCACTTGCAACTCATCCCTTGGAACACCATCTCTCTCACACTTCACCCACCACCCACCACCATCACAACACCATCATCCACCATCATCATCCATTGTCCATCGTAGAGTGTGTGAGTCGTCTCGGGATCCAAGATTGATTGTAGGAGTTCTTGACAATCAAAGGCCATGTTTGCCTAAGTCTCTTACATCACTTGGTGAAGACAAGTGTCTAGTGTAATACTTTTTATTTTTAATCTTTTCGCACTTTTTACTTGGTTATGTATTAATGACTTTAATAACTAGTTTCTTATGTTGAAGGTGATTCCTTCTTATCGTTTATCCGTGGTGTCTTGGCATTATTTTACTGTCTATATAAAATAAAAGATTTTCACCATTCATATCTCCACGGTCTATATGGAGGTATGTTGGCTACCTGGTCGGAGGTTAAGGGAATGGTTTGGTAAGAGTCTTGCCAGTGTTCAGTGTATAGATCCTGCAAAGGACCTGGGTCAAATTTAGTAGGACCTCCTTCAATACCCACCGGTATTGGATGGCGGGGGTCCAAACTCTTTGATCCCCTCATAAGTTAAACTAGTATTAAAACTTTAACCCGGCTACTTAGGACTGTATTCCTGCTGACTCAGACTACTTAGCAGAGGGTAACGTCACCTTCAAAAGAGGGGCCTACCACATTATGCATTAATAACTTAATTAATTATCTTTCAATAATCCGACCCTTTAGGATTGTATCCTTGCTGACTCAAACTACTGGGTTGAGGGTAACGTCACCTTCAAAAGAGGGGCCTACTACAATAACTAAGATAATCTCTTAAAAAGTGCAAAAGTGCGGAAATAATCAAAGGTTACACTATACACGACTCGGAGCCAAGTGATTCATCTTGTCTATCTGTTTTATTTTTATTTTATTTTTCAGCATTTTAGTTAGTTTCATTTTTTAGTTTTAAAACCTTTTTCTAAACTTTTTGATTTGATTAGACGTTGAGGATAAACCGGTACTAAAAGCTCTTGTGTCCTTGGACGACCTCGGTATCTTACCAACACTATACTACGTCCACGATGGGTGCACTTGCCCATATGTGTGTTTAGTGTTAGTAAATATCGTGTTTTATAAATTTAAAACTTGGCTAAAAAAGTGTAAAAGGGCTTAAAATATACACCTAAAATATATCGCACTTCACACGCATCAGTTATCATCATCGACTGGGGGAAAATATAAAAAAACCAACACACAAAAATCAAAACATATGAGTGGATTCTTGAAAAAAAGGGGTTTGGCTCAGTTTTTCCGATAATCAGAGGCTGCAAAGTGGGGTTGCATGTTCAAAAACCTACCCTCCACCATCCTTGCCGCGCCATCGTCATCAAAATATGCTTTTTTTTCATCATCACCGCCCCAATCCAAGAACACAAATCAAACCCCTAAAATAGATTGAAAGTTATCATCGACTACAAAAAAAGAACACTTTCCCAGAAAACCCCAGAACCCCACCTGCAACAAACCCACTCTTCAAAAATTCAATATCAACACACTGTTGATTCCCCACCTGCAACAAACCACACTTCAAAAAATTCAAAATCAACACACAGTTTGATTCCCAGAAAACCCGATAACCCCACCTGCAACAAGATCACACCTTCAAAAATTCGATATCAACAAAACCACACCTGCAACAAACACAATATGTAATCAACCAAATTCAAAATGTAATCGATCGAAACTTCTCCCATTCAACCAAAATTTTGAACCAAAAAACTTACTTTTTTCACCAAGATTCTGGCGGCAAACTTAGCCGGTTCAGGCTGCTTTTCCGGCGACTCCACCGCACACGCACACCTGCAAAACCCTCAAACCCTTTTACCATCTCTGTTCTTCCTTCTCGCTTGTCGCCGGTGGCAATGATGACGAAGATGATACTCACCTGTTGATGATGATAATGATGTTGTTGCTGTTGTTAATGATGATGACGGTGACCGATTTGAAATCCTGCAGCCGTTTTCCGGTGACGACGATGGAGCCAATCTTCGAAAGCAAAAAGAGTACTCCTGTAAGCATCTCTATTTCCTTTTTCCATCATCTACTTCTAGATCTATTTAGCTCCGTTGAATCCCCGTCAAAAACGTGGTCACAGGTGAGGATGGCGAGTGGAGGTGTAGAGTCTGTGGTGGTAGAGATAAGTGACCGATTTGAAGATGATGGTGGTGAGTTATGGCTTGGGTTGAAGAAGAATCTCTGGTTTTTGAAGAAATGAGAAGAGAGACAAATGAAAAGGAGACAAAATGAGGAGAGAGACAATGTCTGGTAGATTTAAATCAAGAGAGAGGGTGAGATTTGACATTTGGGGTAAATGACCAAACTACCCCTTTTTCTGATTGGTTGAGAGTGGTTCTCGCGGTTCTTACAACTAGGGATGGTTTCTATTTTAGCGGCTCCATATATATATATATATATATATATATATATATATATATATATATATATATATATATATATATATATATATATATATATATATATATATATATATATATATATATATATATATATATATATATATATATATATATATATATATATATATATATATATATATATATATATATATATATATATATATATATATATATATATATATATATATATATATATATATATATATATATATATATATATATATATATATATATATATATATATATATATATTTTTTACGGTTTTACGGTTTAGCTTAGGTTTAGGGAGTTATGATTTAAGGTTAAGTGATCCTAGTTAGGGTTTGAGGAGCCGGTTCCAACGCCGCTGGAATGAGTCCAATCGGAGTTCATTTGGTCAGTTCCACACCGTTCCCCACTTTTTAGTGTTCCCCAATGAACCTCACACTATATATATATATATATATATATATATATATGGGACCGCTAAAATGAAAACCACCTCCAGTTGTAAGAACCATGAGAACTACACTGTACGGGGCGAGTTGGACCAAAATTTTTTTATAAACGTAGATGCGGGTAATATAAACACATTAATTGGTACCCGTAAACACAAACTTGTGGTGCTCAAAACTACACTCACGACTTTTTTTTTTTTGATTTTTTTTTTACAAATGTGTTTATAATACATGCATCTACGTTTATGAAAAAAATTTTGGTCCAACTCGCCCCGGATCAAAAAGTTCTCTTGGTTCTTACAACTGGAGGTGGTTTTCATTTTAGCGGTCCCCTATATATGTATATTATACCCCTTCCGAGTTGTGAGAACTTAGAGAACTTGGCCTTCCAGTGCGAGTTTTACCCCCATTTTTTTCACCTCCCTAAATTAAAATGTTGGAGAAGACTGCCGTAAAAAAATTAGAAAAAAAAATTCCAAGTGATGTTTTTCGGCCCATTACGGGAGCGCTGATGACATAATCATGACATCACATTTCACAGCATTTACAGCTGCCGTAAATGAAAAAAGCCTAGTTTTTTTTTTTTTTTTTGAGAAAAGTTGATTTTTTAGGATTTTTGGTATAATTTTTTTTTTGACAAAACCTTTCGTAAGACCGAGTTCTCTAAGTTCTCACAACTATAAGTTTTCATTTTAATCTAACCCTATATATATATAGGGTAGTGACGCAAGTTCCCCCATGTTTTTTAAACGTCAATAACTTTTTATACATAACATTTAAAAAAAATTACACCATAATAACGAGTGTTTTTTATCTTTAATATGAGTACCATATTGTTTGCTATACTTATATAAGAAAAAATTACGTTTCGATTGGATGTTTTAGTCCATGGTGTTTTGTCTACGTTCATACAATGATGTTTTGTTTTACAGTAAAACAACATGAACGTATATATGACACCATAACAATATAAATACCATTGAATTCAGCAAACTACCATTTTCACTCTAGAACCTCACCCTATATATATATATAGATTTAGGATCCTTTAAAAAAAGGTGAAATCAGTGAGAAGGATAAGAAAGAACATGATAAAAACACATGTCATTATTTAATTTATTAGGTTAAGGGCAATTAAGTATTTAATAAAAAAACCTAATTAAAGATAAAGATTATGTTGTAACTTAAACAGCGGAAACAAAGTTTAAAATCCCGACAAAAATTAAAAACCACAAGTTTAAGATATAAGTAAGACGTAAAGTTCATTAAACCACACTACTCCAACCATTGCAAGCATCCGTCCATGTTGTACCTAACGGCCTGCAAAGCATGCAATAGTGTGTCAATATAAAGTTGGCGAACTCACAAATTTTAGTTACGCGAAAAAGTGTAAGCGTATATCCACAAGTAATTTGTTTTAGGTATGACTTGGGTAGCTAACCCTCATCAAGGTAACTAAACTGTTTACCAAATGCTGACGTTATCGTTTTGTGCCCTCATCAGTGTCTATCCACATTGATGAATTGAAAAGGTCAAAAGTTCACGCCCGGCTCCTAGTACAGTGTGAGCTTTGTCAAACCTAACAGAGCTATCAACTAATACCTCGTCTGCCAACTTGGCATACTAATCGGTTAATAAGTAGGGACTTCCAGATAGAGTTATCGTTTAGTTTAAGTGTACTACTCCACCCCTATTGAATAGTATGTATGTGGTCCCAAACTAGGAACGCGCGTGTAGCCCCAACCAGGGCTACCGTAAAAGTGTTGCCCCATATCAGGGACGCATGCTTTTAGAAAAGGTTGTGAACTCACCTTAGTTTGCTCGGCTAGAAAATATTTGAAAAGTAACAGGAGTGGTCAACCTCGTCCTGATATGTTTACCGTTTCAATTAGTTTGGACTCTCGTAATCCTAAACGTATACCGGCACACAACCATGCAATCATGTTTGACATTTGATTAACCGTTCGTGTGAGTAGGTGCATGTGATCATCTCATTACATACACTCGTTAAGGTTTTAAACAATCACTAACACCTTGTAGTAACACATAAGTACACTCAAAGCATTTACAATCACTTTCAGCACGGTTCAGTTTCACATCAGATTTTGAGCAATTTTACGGAATTTATTTAAAATACCAAACGGACTCGAAAAAATATGATATTTTACCAGACATGTCGTTTAGCTCACGAATACTTGTGGATTTTTCTCATGACCTAATTACTCAAAGAAAATTCACTAAGGATCTGTTTGGTATAGGGTAATAGAATAGATGGGGGAATAGAATGGAGGATGTAATGGAATGGACAACGGAATGAAAGGAATCATTCCATTCCTTTGTAATGTTTGGTTACTCATATGCGAATAACATGAATTATTACTTTATATAATTTGATAAGCAAAAAAAGACAAAGTAACGAAAGACAATTATATTAAAAACGACAAAAACATAACTGTCTCAATAATAATAATATATTAATGGTAAAAAATTAATAATAAAATTTTGATTTATATTAATATTTGTATTTAATATTAATAATATAATAATAATAGTAATAATAATAATAATAATAACAACAACAACAACAACAATAATAATAATAATAATAATAATAATAATAATAATAATAATAATAATAATAATAATAATAATAATATATTTCTTTCCATTCCATGAAGGAATGAAAAAAAACACACCCTTACCAAGAAATGAAATTGTTATATTTAGAAGGAGTTACATTACTTTGTAATGCTCCATTCTATTACCACCTGATAACCAAACATGTTTCTTTTCATTCCATCAAAATGATCCATTCCATTCCACCTTCTATTCCTTCATGCCAAATGCTACCTAAAAATCATCTATCACACATAGGTCTGATTCGTTACATCCTAGTGACAGTTTACGAAAAAATTCATTTAAAAATCCTCGTTAACTGTTTTAACGAAATTCCAATGGGAGAATTTCAACATCACCTAGGACCATCTACAGTAAAATTTTCAGGTATTAACTCAATGCTACACCAAGTTATTACATTGGTAATAGGCTACTAAATTCTGTTGTAAAACACAGCTAGGACCTTTGTTACGGAAAAATTCATTTAAAATATCAAATCACATCGAAAAACTATAATTCTAGTGGGGTTTGAAAGCTATTTCCTGGAACTACATCATAGACTTAAGAAACACTAATTTTCGTTCAATTTTGACCCGGTTACATTCGACACAAGTCAGCTATAACTTTCTTGACAAAAGCAGTTTCGTTACCCAGCTTCCTAAAATAATTTTTATGGTTTTAATCTAATACTTAGCAATAAAAAACGACATGTATACATCATCTATAGTAGGTTATCATCATAATTTAGATTATACATCACCTAATTCATCAAGAACCAACAAATCCATCAACAATCTTACCAAGATCTGATTCCTAGCAAACTTAGACTACAAGCATCCTCATAAACACCAAGAACATCAAAAATTCAGAAAAAATAGCGATGCTTTCATACAATAAAGAGCGTTTAACGAAACTAAATATGTTACCTAATAAAAGGAGTGATGTGGATCGACTTAAGCTTGAAACCGAACGGATTTGGGGACTTGGTGCCTCGGGTTCGTCACTTAGAGAGGAGCAGAGGAGGAGATGTGATTTGTAAATAGGGTTAGGGATGTATGGGGGTTATCAGGATCGCATGCAACACATACGTACATAAAACAGATGGGGTTTTGGGGCAGTTTTGGTTTGCTTGGGTTGAAATCAGCTTGGGCCGCAAGGAGGGGACCGCAAGTCAATTGGTTTGGCTTCATGCTAACGGGTTTGGGTTTAGGGATCGGGTTGGGTCATGTGAAGAGTTTCGGTTACGATTAAATTTCATATAACAATGTTTTGAGTCTAGATAAATATATATGTTTCGAGTCAAGATGTTAATTTATATACTTATACGTTTAAGTGTGTTCGGTCTAAATCGTACGATGTGAAAAAAAACATAAATGAACATAAATAAATAATTGCAAAAGTAAACAGTGTTAAACTTGGAAAGTACGGGTTGTCACATGGTAGTTGTCAAGTAAATAGCTAAAAGTTGTCCATCTTTTTTAAAAAACTCAAATTGTATACCTGAATAATTGCGACCGATGATTGCTTTATACAACAAGACTATAAATGTTGTCATTATATGGTCAGCATTAAGTTGACACAAATCTTTAAAAACTTCACCATGAAGCACGTTTCCAAGAACTACATGTTTCGTATGACTTGGAAGTTTTTCCATGGTTGAAGCATTTAGAGGACAGATGGTGTGCGTTAGGTGTATTATGATTTAATTGATATTTTAAGCCCATTTTACGCATTAGTTAAATATATACGAAGAGCAGGCATGCGTGGGACTTTAGGACAAGACTCCGTAAGACGTTTTAAATTTATAAAACACGATATTCTACTAACACTAAATACACACATGGGCAAGTGCACCCATCGTGAGCGTAGTATAGCGTTGGTAAGATACCAAGGTCGTCAAGGACACAAGAGCTTTTAGTACCGGTTTATCCTCAACGTCTAATCAAACTAAAATTTTTGAGAAAAGGTTTTAAACATGAAAAAATAAAAACTAAAAATGAAAAAATAAAAATAAAAATAAAACAGATACAAAAGATGAATCACTTGGATCCGACTCGCCTTTAATGTATCCTTTGATGATTTCTGCACTTTTGCACTTTTTAAGAGATTATCTTAGTTATAGTAGTAGGCCCCTCTTTTGAAGGTGACGTTACCCTCGACCCAGTGGTTTGAGTCAGCAAGGATACAATCCCAAAGGGTCAAAATATTGAAAGATAATTAATTAAGTCATTAATTCGAAAAGTGGTAGGCCCCTCTTTTGAAGGTGACGTTACCCTCGGCTAAGTGGTTTGAGTCAGCAGGGATACAATCCCAAGTAGCCGGTGTAATGTATTAATAGTAGTTTACATATGAGGGGATCAAGTCATTCGCACCCCCGCCATCCAATACCAATGGGTATTGAAGGAGGTCCTAGTAAGCTTGACCCAGGTCCTTGCAGGATCTATACACTGAACAAGGCAAGAACCTTACTAAACCATTCCCTTAACCCCCGACCAGGTAGCCAACATATCTCTATATAGACCGTAGAGATATGAATAGTGTAGATCTTTTACTTTATATAGACAGTAAGGTAATGCCAAGACACCACAGACAAATGATAAAGAAGTTTCACCTTCAACTTACGAAACTAGTTATTAAAGTCATTAATACAAAACCAAATAAAAAGTGCGAAAAGATTAAAAATCAAAAGTAATACATTAAATGCTTGTCTTCACCAAGTGATGTAAGAGACTTAGCCAAATATGTCCTTTGATTGACAAAAACACTTACTATCAATCTTGGATCCCGAGACTACTACACACACTCTAAGATAGATGATGGATAATGGTGGTGGATGTGGGTGTTGTAGTGGTGGTGGTGTGGTGGCAAAGTGGGAGAGAGGTGGTTTGCCAAGGGATGCCTTTGAAGAGACCCAAGCACCCCTATTTATAGCCTGAACAGAAGCCCGGCTACGGCCCCGTGTCCAGCGGACACGCCCCCGTGGCCATCCCTCTTCTCTTCCTTCATTAATTGCTTTTGCCAGCATGGGGCTCAACACGGCCCGTGTTCGCTGGGCATGGCCCCGTGTGTAGAAGTGTATCTGTACTACCAAGATTTGCAAGATTCTGCGAATCTTAGCGTTGACCACACCCGGTGCTGAGCTAGGCACGCCCCCGTGGTGGGCATAGAAGCTTCCACAACTTTGTCCTTTCTGCAGACATCTGACCACGCCCCCGTGTCCAGTGGGCATGGGCCGTGGTCAGCCTTCTGTTTCTTGTTTTTGCTCTTGGGGATGCTGCCGAGGGGTTGGGCATGTCATGTTTATTCCTTTTCTTTGTATTTATTTTGGTTTTTGCTGTATATTTGTTCCTTTTGCTCGTTTAAGCTCATTTAGTCCTGTAAATTCAAAAGGAAGACAAAAGCACACTTTTTCCAACACCAGTACTAAAAAAGGGTTAATTTTATGCCTCATTTGATGTAATTTATATGTTGCATTTTACACACATCAACATATAACTTCAGACTTTATGTGATCTGTACCAACTATCTTAATAGAAGTATTTACATGAGAAAGAGGTGCAGAGTGTGGCATGATAGGAGCAGCAGGCACAAATGCCAAAAACAAATTACCAGTCTCAAACAAAGCCATACCAACATAGCCGTACATGCTAATAATGCGAGTAGAATAAGGCGGGTAAATAACATTCAGACCAAGATCAAACATAAGTCTATTCGTTGCACTTCAACATCAAAATAAGAACGATGACTAAAAATGATAATAGCATGACAACCAATATAGGAATTGTTTGTAGAAATAACTGAAACAATATGTGTATGTATAAGGTTTACCTGAATTGGACTTGGTAAAATCCATGGGATAACTGCGGAACTACCAGCAACAATCAAGTTTTGGAATGGAATTGTTCTTTGTAATGACAAACAAACATTTTGAGCAAAGGATCGAAAATTGAATCCAATTTCAATGCTTGATCGATAGTTTTAACCGTACTCATATTGTTTGCCAGTGGATAAGTAATAAAGTTAACTGAATTTGTTTCATTCGTGTGAAGCTCATCCAACATTTCAATAGCACTACAACTAGAACGAACCACATCTGATTGAGGAGGAACAACATTATTTCCAGATTCGATGGAACCGAAAATCAAAGATGCAGTAGTGATCGAATCAGTCCGATGATCATTGATGCATATGTCCCTAATTTAGAACTGAAGTACCACCGAATGTGTTTGTGCATTACCCTGAACCAGTTCAATAGGTGGTAACGATTTAAAGAGTGTGGTAAATGAATTAAAGAGTCATATTAGTGTAACACCTCGTAAATTCATGTCCAGTAATGTACTGAGACGTGTCCCTATTCCCAAATTATGCCTAATGTTGGCTGGGAGGGACTAATTTTGTCAAACATGGAAAGTATGAATGTGAAGGGACTAAAGGTGTCAACATGCTGAAACTATGCCTCTGAATGACCCTTTACGAACCACAAGCTTGATGTTATACGGTCATAACCTCATGTGTGCCAAACATTGGCCAAAGGGGACTAATTATGGTAATATATAAAAGTATGGAAGTTGGAGGGACCAAAAGTGTCAAATTGTAAAATAATTATTTATGGCCGAAGACCTTCACAGACTCTAAGCCTTAGGCTTTACGGTCCGTATACGTGTGCCAGCAACAAAAATTGGTGTGCGCACCAAGCAAACATGCACAAAACCATTTTTCGAAACCATGGGACTTCAAGACTGTTATGCCACGTTCAAGGAGCCTTGTCCTCACTTCCTAACTCCTGTTAACACCTGGAACCACCTCCTCATTGCTCCAACACTATAAATAGCAACTTAGTTGCAACATTTTCAAGTGCACTTCTTAAAATCACTTCTCTAATCCTCTCTGGAAGTTCCTGGCCCTTGGGAGCATCCAAAACAAGTTCTTTTTCATCCAAGGTTCACTTGTAAGTGTCCCTTCCTTCTGAATTTTCGTTTATTAGGCTTTAATGGCCAAAAGTCAAGCAATTTCGATAATTTCTTTGACTTTCGGTTTAAACCTTTATGGTCCAGCCATTCTTCGACTCGAACATGGCTATGTGATCGTAATTAGGTAGGTGTTAATCCCTCAAAAGGGCACCTCCTGAAAATCACGTTTACTAGGTCAATTGACACGTCAAAGTTTTAATGTTTAAAAAGTCAAACGGGTTAGTTTTCAAAAATGTTATAATCTGATTATAAAGATGTTATAAATCATGTTTTGACACTTAAACAAGTTGGTAATAATTATTAGAACATGTAGGAACATGTTCAACCCGTCAATTCCAGTTTTAAGGCCGGCTCGCAACCGAAAGTCGAGCAGTTTGACTTCAGATTTGACTTTCGATTCTGACCCGATTTAGCTTAGTTAACTACTGATTTAAGGTTGAATTATGATCGTAATTTAATGTAGCATAACCCTCTGAGGTTATATTACATGATCATAATCAGATTCTCAGTTTATATGCAAGTTTCTATATTATGCCATAATTTGACTAAAATGCTCTTTTTGCAATTAACAAGGTTTTAATCAACAACGAACTTGCAAATGATTTACCTACTGATGTGTTAATATAATTAACATATTTTGATGTTATGAAACTGATCATAAACTGAGTTTTCATACAACATCGTAAATTATGTTTTTATAATGACCAACGTAATATATTTTAAACATAATTTATCATATCAAATCTATTACCTACTGATATAATATCATAAGTAATATATTTTGGGATATCAAATCAGTTCATAACCTGAGTTTATGTACTAGTCCTAAAATTATGTCATAATATGACGACAATGCCCTTTTGGCACATAATATGATTTTAAATCATAATTATGATACAAAACTAATTACCTACTGTTATGTTATTATAAATAACATATTTTGGCACTATGAATCTGTTCATAACTCTAGTTTTAATATAAGATCGTAAATTACGTATTATAAGGACCAAAACGCTCTTTTGGCGCATAGTATGGTTTTTAACCATAACTATCAATCAAAACTTGATACCCACTGATATTATAACATATTTAAAATGTTGTCATAGTGGGCACTTGATCATAACTCAAATTTTCGAATAAGTTCTCAAACTATATACATAACGACCAAAATGCCCCTACGGTGCATAGTTTGGTCTTAAATTATAAAACTCACATATGTTTGATTACTTACTGATATTATATCATAAATAAAGTGTTTTTACATAATGATCATGTTCATAACATTAGTTCATACGCAAGTTCGTATAATACGTCGCATAATGACTAAAAATGCTCTTATGAGGAATATTTTGATTTTAAAACCTTCATGGGTATCAGATGACTTTTCTGATGAGGAAGAAGAGATGGCTAATTTCTGCCTTATGGCACTTTCTGATGAAATATCTGAAACATCAGAACAAAAGGTAAATCTAGATAATCTTGACCTTGAACACAAATTAAACAAACTCATGTTAGATTTTCTAAATCTGCAAGATAAATAGAAATCAGATAGTAAAAAATCTGATGAGTTGCAAAGAACCATGAATAAAGTTGTACTTGAAAACCAGTTACTGATAGAAGAAAGCTTAGATCACAGAGCTAAAATTGAATTTTATGAAAAAGAAAGAAAAGATCTATACAAGAAAATTCATGATAAAGAGATTAATGTAAAGGGTTTTCAACAAGCAAAGGAATTCATTAACTTTATTGAAAAACACCAAAGAACAGAGGTGAAGGTTTAGGGTATGTAAAAACAAGTGAAATTAAACCCACCACCTTTGTGAAAGCAACACATCAGATTTCTGATAAATTTACATCAGAATCTGATTCTGAATCATGCAGATCAATAAGTTCTGAGAACTCTTTTGAAATCTCAAAACTCAACTTAAAAGAAAAAGGAGTGAATCCAAATAAAAGTGTTTAAAAACTCCAGAAGTGTTTCACTCAAGTTTTCAAAATTATCCAACAATTCCATCACAAGTATAGAAATCAGAGAATTCTGATAAAGAAACTCGTATGTGTGTTGACATTCTGAAGCTTGTTCAACACCATCTCCAAATAAAAGTTGAAAAATCTGTTCATGGCTCAGCATGCAATAGATACTCTGATGAAAGATCATCAAAAGAAGATAATCTGATTAAAATCTCATCAGAGAAAATACCCAAGCAAGTCCGGGTACCAAAAACCCTCTAATTTTTCCATTTCAGGACCATCATGTGCAGCAGATCTGGTACTGCGATTCTGGAAGCTCCAAGCACATGACTCGGGACAGGAGCTTACTCAGTAATTTTGTTTCAAAACTGGGTAAAATGGTTAATTTTGGGAATGGAGTAAAAGGGAGGATTTTGGGGTATGGATGCATAAAGTATGGGTGTTTGGCCATAGAAAAAGTAGCCTATGTAGAAGGCTTAAAGTACAATCTGCTGAGTTGTGGTCAATTCTGTGATAAAGGTTTTCAGGTAACCTTTTTACCAGAAAAATGTTTGTTAATAGGTATGGATGATGATAATAAGATTTATTTAAGTGGAAAAAGGATAAGAGAGTCAATCTACTATTTTGATTTTAAAGAGGAAAATGAACATCCAAAATTATGTTTATTTTCAAAAATTAACAAGGGTAGTAGTTGGTTGTGGCACAAAAGGTTAGCCCACTTAAAATTTAAAAGTTTAAGCAAATTAGCAAGCAAAGGCCTGGTAAAAGGATTACCTTTCATATCCTCAAAGAAGGATAAAATTTGTGAAGCTTGTGAAATGGGTAAATCTAAAAGAAGCTCACACAAAACAATTTCTGAATCTTCAATAACACAAAATTTAGAACTTTTGCATATGTATCTTTGTGGACCCATAAGCACTGAAAGCTTTTCTGGAAAGAAGTATATACTTCTAATTTTAGATGATTTTTCCAGATACACATGGGTAGAGTTTTTAAGAAAGAAAAGTGAAACTCCTGATCTGATCATTAATTTTATCAGAAAAATTGAAAATCTGTTAAAATTGACAGTCAGAAGAATCAGAACAGACAATGGAACAGAATTTAAGAATTCAAAAGTTGAGAGCTTCCTTGTAAGCAAAGGAATCTCTCATGATTTTTCTGCTCCAAGATCACCTCAACAGAATGGAGTGGTAGAAAGAAGGAATAGAACCTTAGTGGAAGCAGCTAGAACAATGCTTGCTCATGCAAAACTGCCCACTCATTTTTGGGTAGAGGCAATAAAAAATGCTTGTTTTACCTAAAACAGGTCCATATTTAACAAAAGACACAATAAAACACCGTACAACATTATAAATGGAAGAATTCAAAGTGTAAAAATTTTGCACACATTTGCTTGTAGATGTTTTTTTTTTCAATGATTTTGAAAGTCTTGAGAAATTTCACAGAAAAGCAGAGAAGGGTATTTTTCTTGGTTATTCGATGTCCTCAAAAGCATATAGAATTTTTATTCTAAACACTAGGACAATCAGAGAAAGTTTATATGTATCTTTTGATGATTCATCAGAAACAGAAGTTTCTGATGAATATATGAAGGAAATAAATTTTTTTGATAAACAAGAAAAACTTGAACATCCTTTTGAAATGATAACAGAAGATTTCCTAGAACATGATCAATCTCTCACAAACAAATCTATAGATAATTCATGTGCTAACCTTGCCGAACAAATGGAAAATGTATCAGAAACCTTGAACCAGAATAATGAAAATATATCTGACAATCAAAATTCTGATACATTCCATACAACTAAGGCAAATGTTCATGGGGACACTGTTACATAAGAAACATGGATACATAAATACTAAAGTTGAATCCGCTGTAGTTGCCTCAGCACTACTGCTACTGAGCAGTGGTTTTCCTTTCGTTGATCAGCCTTTAAGTACGTAAGTGATCAATTATATTTATAACAATTAATAGGTTAATTATATATTTTCTAAACCTAAAATCAATTGATTTAAAATTCTATGGTGTATACATATTCAATCGAATAAATATCAAAACATATATAAAAAACGACAACTTCTATTCTTAGAAACAATAGAAGAAATCCTTGATTTTCGGTGACTAATAGCTTAGGCTTTAGTAGTCATAAGCGTTTACTGTTAAAAACTTCTACGAAAGTCAATTTCGCCAAATGCGTATTAGTTATAGCGACATGGGCTTAACATACCTTAAATAACCTTTACATAACTTAGAAATAAGTTTTGAAGGGTTTGGTGTGTCAAAATCAAGTTTATTCGCTTACAGGGACTAATTTTGACAAACTGTGAAAGTATGCCGATTCGTACTGTAACGAACATTCCGGAATATAATCATAAGTTAAACATGCCCTAAATATCCTTTACATAGCTTAGAAAACCAACAACTTTTCACAACAAGTTGAGATGGATAAAAGGACATGTTCATTCTGACATTATTGGTAATCCAGAAGATGGTGTAAGAACAAGATCTTCCACAGCACATGAATGTGCTTTTGCTGGGTTCTTAAGTAAAATAGAACCCAAGTCTGTCAAAGAAGCTCTTAGTGACTCAGACTGGATTCAAGCAATGAAAGAAGAGCTTGATCAGTATGAAAAGAGTAAGGTATGGGATCTGGTGCCTAAGCCAAATGACAAGTCAGTCATAGGCTCAAAATGTGTATTTCGAAACAAATCAGATGAAAATGGCATAATAACCAGGAGTAAGGCAAGGTTAGTGGTCCAAGGTTATTGTCAACAAGAATGTATTGACTATGATGAAACCTTTGCACCAGTGGCCAGATTAGAAGCAGTAAGAATCTTTCTTGCTTATGTTGCATCTAAAGACTTCAAAGTATATCAAATGGATGTGAAATCTGCATTCCTGAATGGTAAGATTGAGGAAGAAGTTTATGTGCATCAACCTGAAGGCTTTGTTGATCCTAAATTTCAAAACCATGTTTACAAATTAAATAAAGCCTTGTATGGTTTGAAGCAAGCTCCAAGAGCATGGTATGAAACACTTTCAAACTTCTTACTCAATTCTGACTTCACAAAAGGTACTATTGATACAACTCTTTTTCTTAAAACACACAAAGGTCACACTTTGTTAGTCCAAATTTATGTTGATGACATTATATTTGGATCAACAAATGAAAAATTCTGCAAAAAGTTTCAAAAATTGATGACCAGCCATTTTGAAATGAGCATGATGGGTGAGTTAACCTTTTTCTTAGGTTTACAAGTCAAACAAAGAAATGATGGAATATTTCTGAGTCAATCTAAGCATGTAAAAACAATTTTACACAAATATTCACTTGAAAATTGCTCAATTTCAAAAACTCCCATAGCAACAGGGAACAAACTTGATTCTTTTAAAGAAGGAACATGTGTAGATATTAAAACCTATAGAGGGATGATAGGATCATTGTTATACTTAACTGTAAGCAGACCAGATATTATGTTTGCTACATGCTTTCTGGCAAGATATCAATGCAATCCTAAAGAATCTCACCTAAAATCAGTCAAAAGGGTTTTTAAATATCTAAAAGGCACATCGGAACTTGGTCTCTGGTATCCTAAAGATATAAATCTTGAATTAATTGCATACACAGATGCAGATTATACAGGGTGCAAGATTGATAGAAAGAGCACATCTGGTGCATGTTAAATCTTGGGAGAAAAGTTGGTATGTTGGGCAAGTAAGAAACAAAACTGTGTTGCAACATCAACAGCTGAATCAGAATATGTAGCAGCAGCAAGTTGTTGTTCACAAGTAATGTGGATGCAAATTCAGCTGAAGGATTATGGAGAAAATCTGACAAATATACCTATTTTATGTGACTCAAAGAGTGCAATTGCAATTACAGAAAATCCAGTTCATCACTCTAGAACCAAGCACATAGATGTCAGATATCACTTCATAAAGGATCATGTTGAAAAAGGTAACATAGAAATGTACTTTGTTCCAACAGAAAACCAAATTGCTGACATTTTTACAAAACCTCTTGATGAAAAGAAACACAATTTTCTAATCAGCAAACTTGGCATGGTTAACATAAAAGATGAAGATGTTTTAGAAAACAAAAAGTCAACCTGAAAATCAAATTGATGAAAATCATGGTGGAAATTATGATAATCAAAGAATGGAACAACAGAAATCTGATAAAGAAATCCATCAATCTGATGGAATATCAGAAAATATGATAAATTATCAATGAATCTGATAATTTATCAGAAAATCTGAGGAATCATCAGAAAATCTGATGAATCATCAGAAAATCTGATGAATCATCAGAAAATCTGATGAATCATCAGAAAATCTGATGAATCATCAGAAAATCTGATGAATGATCAGAAATTCTGATAAAACATCAGAAACTTTGTTAAAACATCAGAATCACCACTGATCATCAGAAAATTTCATAAATTTACCATCTTTATTCATATCTCATATTTGTATAAACTCATAACTGTAGATAGTCTGTTTTTTAATTTTTTTTCTTTTGTTTAAATTTAAAAAATCGAAAAAAGGGGAAAGTAACTTGCATAAAGATAAATTCAAAGCCACAGCAGGGAAAATCAATCGTCACAGGAAACTTTTTTGCAGAAAATTGAATTTTTCTTATACTTCTAATGCATGCAACGTCTTACTTCATAAGAGAATAGAGAGACACGGGGGCATAAAAATGATTAGGGGCTATGAAAGTAGCTGCCTAGTTATTCAATGCTTACTTACAAATGGGGGCTTCAAACTCTGCCATATACCCACTGCACCAGATATCGTCTTAAATGAAGTGATAGAAATGGAAAAGAAAATCTTTTGTTGTTAATAACATTTATGGTTTAACTATCACTTTCATCTATAAATATTAACAACTCTTGAAGACTTTCTTTATCTCAAACAACCTTCTCTTTAAACCACTTTCTCAAAAATTTTACTTTCAAAAAAAAAAAAAACAAAAATGGCAAAAGAAATGAAGTCTGAGCGTTTTCCTCTCCCTCTTCACAAACATCACAACCTTAGACTTAGGTCTAATCTGGAAGGTCCTGCATGAGAAGATTGCAGGTATGTGTACAACATGATTAAGCAAAGTCCTTTGGGCTATACTGTATCGACATACGTCACCATCTACCCAGCACTCCTTCAAGAATTTTGGTGGAATGCTGAAACCGTCTTTAGTGGCACCAACATGTGGATAGAAAGCGAGGTGATGGGGTTCAGAATCATCATGAAGGAAGAAACTCTCAGGGATGCCCTCCAGCTGGCTGATGATCCAGAAACCACCTTCTTCAAGAAGGAAATGCTGGAAGAAACTCTGAGGAACATGGGTTATCGAACACCCGATGTGTCAAGGCAGATCAGCAAGTCTGGTTTCATTCAACCATTCCAGTACTTGGTGACACAGCTCAGTGCCTGCTTCTCAAAGAAGATAGGACACTTCAATGAGCTGTCTTACAGGATGATGGAGGTGGTCCATACAGTTGTACAAGAGAAACCGTACACCTTTTCCAAGTTTCTCATGAGAGACTTGGAATCAAACATGCACACCCGTCAACCTTTTCTGATCTACCCTCGCTTTGTGACCAATGTGATAACAAGTCAGCTGGACTTTGGAGGGGTAAGGAGTTGGTACCCAAGGGCCCAGGTGGCTTTACAAGAGAACATGAATGTTCCCTCCCTTGTTCCATCACCTAATCACAGTGCACATACAACCTACCTTTGGTTGTATGTTAAGGGTATCTACAATGAGTAGTTTTCTTTTGTTGTTTAGTTGTAATTTTTTTTTGTTTGAAAAATATATATATTTGCTTTATGTTTTTCTCAAAAACATCACAATCGATCTAGGGGGAATTAAAATAGCCAATCTGATAAAATCAAGAAAAATCTGATGAAGTTCAAATGAAATCTGATGGATCTGATGAAACATCAGAAAATCTGATGATACATCAGAAAATCTGATAAATCATCAGAAAATGTGTTAATACATTAGAAAAGTGTTAAGATAACCAGAATAACTGATAAATTAACAGAAAAATGAGAAGAAATATAAGATAACATTGTTTTAAAACCAGATTCAAAGAAACTTGTGACAACATAGAAAAAGATTTATAAAAAGTTTCTGTCAAAATTAAAATTTATCTTCAAAAAGGAATGAAACAAAATGTAATGTTAAAAAAATGAGAAAATATTTTGCACAACAACACTCCTTGAAGATCAGAACAAAGATGTGAAGTTCAAAAATGCTATGTAAGTGAAATCTTCAAAACTCTACTTATTCCCTCTCATCTAAAAAAAAGGTGATTCAATCTCTAAATATGAATCAAATGAATTCGGATGAAGTATGAAGAAAATCCAATACTCAAAAGTTTTATTCAAGGATTTTCTGATACACATCATCAACAGAACAAGTTGGGAACAAAGTTAGTTTCAAAAAGGTTTTCTATTGGACCTTTTACAATAAAAGGGTCCCACATGAAGAAAAGGTGCAAGTTGGACATTAGTGTTTATCTACTAAATCTTGGAATCTCCAATTTTCAATAAAAGATTTATATTAAATTAGAGATAAACCAAAGATTTTCTAAACGGTTATTTCCTAAACGGATTACAACATCATTAAGGTGTCATAAACCACCTTAAATACAAACAACCCATGAAAAACACTCAAAGATCTCTGTCTCAAAACTATATAAATACATCCTTCAAAAACAGAGAATTCCACCTTCAACCTTCCTCTTCAAAATCAAAACCTAAAAACCCTTTTTCGAAGCAAAAACCTCAATTCTCCATGGCTACAATCAACATCAACATGCCACCAGTTGAACACTCTATTCAAATCATCACTTAAGCTAAATTCCTACCTTTAAAGAGCAATAATGAAGCCATGAACAACAACATAGACGAATATGATACAAAGTGCCAAATTTTGATCGAATTTCTGACTAGATGTCCTATAGCTCAAGCTCTTACAAAGACTAGAGAGGTACCAAAAAACTTATAAAACAAGTGGTGAAGACACTCAAACTCTCAAATCCAAACGAGCTCACAGCACATGTATGGGGAGATATCTTCATCACAATCACACCAGAGAAGATAAGAGGATGTCTGGAATTACCCATCAGTCAAAATTATGATGAAGCACTAGAAAAAGAAGACATGTTTGCACAGCTTGATGCTGTGATGGGATATAAGGTAAAGATTTCAAAGATTAGTGAATTCAAAAGAAATCAGTTGCCTGCCTTCTGGCAAGTGTTAATGGAAATTCTGAACAAGTGTTTATCATCAAAGATTGGGGGTACAGATTAGATAAATAAAAATGTTATGACAATCATGTTCAGCCTCATCACTAGGTTGAACATTGATGTTGGAACAGAGATATTTAATTTGATCAGAAGATCAATTTTCACCAACACTGGAAGGATAGATTCACATCTACCTTTTCTCAGATTTCTGTCAGTCATAATTTCTGATGCATTTTCTGAAAGGAATATGGAAATTCCTGCATCAGAAAATATGTGGAGTACAGAGATCATGAGACCTTGGTTTGTTGTGGGGTCTTGGAAATCAGATTTTGAAGTACCTGTTCTGTCAGAAAGTGTGATGAATCTGATACCAGAGGATTCACCTTACAGATCAGAGTATCTAAAGATGTTAAGTAAGAAGCCAGAGAATAAAGAAGTTTTTGATAATGTGTCTCCTATGGAACATGATGCATAAGAATCAAGTGCACCAAGAATAGAGCAGGAGGCTCAATCAGAACCTCATCAAGCTGATGAAGATATGGGAGAAGAGCATCATGCAGAAATCTCATATATGGGAGAAACAGGTGCACAACACTCTAAACTTAATATTGTTCATGATTCTGAAAGTGATTATGATGAATCAATTCATGGAAATTATGAAATTGCACATAGAAGTAATGTTTCTGAAAAACAAGATGTGAGTAAATCCAAAGACCCATTCTCTGAATCAGATACTGAGGAGGAGAATGTGGTGGCAACAGGTGCAGATCAGTCTACTGATCAAGGAAACCTGGATGAGAAAAATAAGAGTTTCTCAACAACTCATGGAGAATCTGAAAAGGTTCAAGGATATGAGGAAAACCTGGATTTGAATGAGTTTCAATTTTCTGGTAAGGGTATAGAGAATTTGGAATATTTCAATCCTCTTAACCTTAGAACAGCAGCAAGTGTGTTTTCTGCTGGTGTTAGATGTGGAACATCTGTTATTCCTCCTGTCACCTAAGAACATCAAACTATGTCAACAGAACAACTACAGAAAGAGCTTGATGACATAACAGCTGTTTGTACTAGCAAGACAGCAACAGAAGAAAAACTTGATCTGATACTGGAAGAGATCAGAAATCAAAAGTCTGACCTTAAAGCTTTATCAGAAACTGTTAAAGCTATACAGAAACAAACAAAAGATAACACTAGAGCCCTCAACAAACTACAGGAGTCATCAGAAAACAGAGAGAATTCATCAAAATTTAAGAAAGCTCTCAAAGAACTACAAGAAATCAAGAAAAAGATGGTAGAGGTTGCAAGTGTAAGGGAAAGCTCAAGTTCTGGAAGAATCCTTGAAGAAATTCAGTTCCTTAGAGCCAACAGCAACAACATGGCTGATGCTCTTGAAAAACTGATGATGGAATGGTCTACCCAAAAGAATCAAGACCAACTGGAGTTTCAGAAAATGAAGAAACAAGAAGAAACAAACGCTCAAACTCTTGCTAATGTTCAACTGTTAGTAAAGAGGTTGCAGTACAATGTTGACAGACTGGCAAATGTTGATTTACATGAACTGAAAGCTCCAATTCCACAACATGAACCAGAAGGAGAGTCAGAAACTCCTCAACAACAATTCAAGCAACCAGAAGTCACTCAACAAGAACAACCCAGGCAATCAGAAGCTTCAGCAACACAAAAACAGAAGCAACCCATGGGTCCTCCTAAAAATATGCCAAA
The DNA here is from genome assembly GCF_002127325.2 of Helianthus annuus. NCBI lineage: Eukaryota > Viridiplantae > Streptophyta > Magnoliopsida > Asterales > Asteraceae > Helianthus > Helianthus annuus. Next base: position 24,138,496 of record NC_035434.2, on the reverse strand, counting down.
ATTACTCATGGGTCCTCCAACAAGTTTACCAAAAACTAGACAGAATAAATGTTCCAAAACAAAAGGCAATTCCAGTTGAATCATCTTCCATGGCTCTCACTGGTGAAACAGAATTCAGCAAACAACTTAATGAAAAAGAGAAGAGAAGAGAAGAAGGGAAGATGAAGTAACATCCTCAAAAAGACCAAGGACAGTGATTGGAGACGATCCAGATGGAAAACCCAAAGAATTCACAATGCTGAAAGGTGATCTACATACAATTATGTACCCTGAAGAACACTTGAAGCATTACTACTGGAATAATCAAGAAGATAAACAAGAAAGGCCACTCTCTCCAGTAAGCAAAAGAATCCTTGAACTCAGAAATGAAGGAAACTGGGAACCCTTGCACAAACCTGTTACAAATCCAATAGTTTCCATTGAGAGGATTGGCACTATGAATATTCTAGGAAGTGTCTTAGGTACTTATGGATAGAACAAATACACTTTGATCAGGGAAGATAGAACTCCATCAATTGTTACTGATGGAGATCTGGCTGATGAAATTCACCCACTGGAAATAGTAAAATTGAAGCAGCTCATTGATAAAGACAAAAGCAACTCAGTTGTGATCAGAAGAGCTCTTGACAACATCAAGGATTCAAGAGAGAAGATATATCAAAGGGCTATCAACTTTGAGTATAGCAGCAAAGTGCTAACACCTCCTCCTAACAACACCATTCCAGCTGAAATTCCTCTCTCCAAAGTAAGAATTGGAGCTATCTTTGATAAACCATATATGTGTGTGGTTTTCAAAGATGCTCATGATGAGAAAGCTCTATTCAGAGTCAGTGAAATAAACAGGTATTCAAATCAAACTCTGAATTATATAAAGAACTGCATGAATGAGAAACAAGAGCAGCTCAAGAAGAAGGGGAAGAGCAATGAACAGCTGAGGATGCAATTGAAGAAAACATTGAAAAATGGAGGGAAGCTAGAGATTGGTACAAAGAACTTTACAAAACAACTCAAAAGACAATTGATTACAAGAAAAGGTTGAAGCCAGGAGACAAGTTTATAGGTGGGGTGAAGATCAATTGATGAATTCATGAACTTAAATTCTGTTTTTGAAAACAATATTTTATTTCTGTTTGTTTTGAACATTGGTTGGTTTGATTTTGTTTCATGTTTCTGAATTTAGTTGTTTTAATTCTCTTTTTTAAAGATTGGTTGAAGTTTGTTTATGTTTGATATAGATAGATTTTTTTCTTACAATACTTAGGGGGAAACTATTAGGAAACTTTATTTGTAAGTATTGAAGAAAATCAAATTCAGCTTAATCTATGAAGAAGATAAAGTCTTGAAGATCAAACAACAGGAAGAAGACCGGATAGGGCAACTGAAAAGAACAACATCTACTTCAAAAAATCAGAAGTTGATCAAGAACTCAAGAAGATTATCAGAAAAGGCTATTCTGATGGATCTGATGATATTTCTCATGAAATATCATCAGTTTCTGGCAATTCTGATCATCGGACTTTCTGATGATTTGTTCACCAGAATTTCTGATGAAGTGGTTATCAGAAATTCTGATAAAACCCCACTTGTCTAAAAAGATTTCTACCCTGCCACAAATAACCGAAGCAACTTGACATTATTGGATATCATGATGACAAAGGCAACTTGATTATTGGATTCAATGAATATGTTAAGAAGCTACTTTTTGCATGACATATACATGAATAAACAAATGTTTATTCATATATCCAGGCCTTCTATAAATAGAAGGCTCATCAAGCAAAGGACGATGAGTTAAGGCAAGCATTCAACACATACAACAAAAACTCCTGATGTGTGTAAAATGCAACATATAAATTACATCAAATGAAGCATAAAACTAACCCTTTTTTAGTACTAATGTTGGAAAAAGTGTGCTTTTGTCTTCCTTTTTGTATTTTCAGGACCAAATGAGCTTAAATGGACAAAAGGAACAAATATGCAGCAAAAACTAACATAAATACAAAGAAAAGGAATAAACGTGGCATGCCCGACCCCTCGACAGCATCTCCCCAAGCGAAACAAGCAACAGAAGGCTGACCACGGCCCGTGCCCACTAGACAGGGGGGCGTGGTCAGGTGTCTGCAGAAAGGGACAAAGCTATAGAAGCTTCTACGCCCACCACAGGGGGCGTGCCCAGCTCAGCACAGGGCGTGGTCAACGCTAAGATTTGTAGAATCGTGCAAATCTTGATAGTATAGATACGCTTCTATACACGGGGCCGTGCCCAGCTAACACGGGACCCTGTGGAGCCTAATGCATACAAGAGCAATTAATGAAGGAAGAGAAAAAGGATGGCCATGGGGCCGTGGACGGGCTTCTGTTCAGGCTATAAATAGAGGTGCTTGGTTCACTTCAAAGGCATCCCTTGGCAAACCACCTCTCTCCCACTTTGCCACCACCCCACCACCACTACAACACCCACATCCACCACCATCATCTATCATCCACCTTAGAGTGTGTGTAGTAGTCTCAGGATCCAATATTGATCGTAAGAATTCTTGTCAATCAAAGGCCATGTTTGGCGAAGTCTCTTACATCACTTGGTGAAGACAAACATTTAATGTAATACTTTTGATTTTTAATCTTTTCGCAGTTTTTTTGGTCTTGTATTAATGACTTTAATAACTAGTTTCTTATGTTGAAGGTGAAACTTCTTTATCATTTATCCGTGGTGTCTTGGCATTACTTTACTGTCTATATAAAGTAAAAGATTTTCACCATTCATATCTCTACGGTCTATATAGAGATATGTTGGCTACCTGGTCGGGGGTTAAGGGAATGGTTTAGTAAGGTTCTTGCCTTGTTCAGTGTATAGATCCTGCAAGGACCTGGGTCAAGCTTACTAGGACCTCCTTCAATACCCACTGGTATTGGATGGTGGGGGTGCGAATGGCTTGATCCCCTCGTATGTAAACTACTATTAAGACATTAAACCGGCTACTTGGGATTATATCCCTGCTGACTCAAACCACTTAGCCTAGGGTAACGTCACCTTCAAAAGAGGGGCCTACCACTTTACGCATTAATTACTTAATTAATTATCTTTCAATATTCCGACCCTTTGGGATTGTATCCTTGCTGACTCAAACCACTAGGTTGAGGGTAACGTCACCTTCAAAAGAGGGGCCTACTACTATAACTAAGATAATCTCTTAAAAAGTGCAAAAGTGCGGAAATCATCAAAGGTTACATTAAAGGCGAGTCGGATCCAAGTGATTCATCTTGTCTATTTGTTTTTATTTTATTTTTATTTTCAGCATTTTACTTTTTTATTTTTCATGTTTAAAACCTTTTCTAAAAATTTTGATTTGATTAGACGTTGAGGATAAACCGGTACTAAAAGCTCTTGTGTCCTTGGACGACCTCAGTATCTTACCAACGCTATACTACGCTCCCGATGGTGCACTTGCCCATGTGTGTGTTTAGTGTTAGTAGAATATCGTGTTTTATAAATTTAAAACTTGAATAATGTGTAAAATAATATCAATAAAAAACATAACACACTCGACACGCATCAAGTTTTTGGCGCCGTTGCCGGGGACACAAGGATTTTAAGAAAGTTAGGAATCAACGGCCCAATCGTTTTTCTTATTTTTCTGTTTTTTTAGGATTTTTCAAGATTTTTCAGCTTCTACAGACTTCAGCACAGGGCCGTGCCTGCTCGGACACGGGCCATGCCCAGCGTCCTTACTGGTAGTTTTTGTTTTCTGAGTTACAGAAAGGTGAGCACGGGGCCGTGTCGGTGCAGCACGGGGCCGTGTTGAACTTTCCAGTAACAGGGATCCATAAAACAATCACTGTAACCACGACCACGGGCCGTGGTCAGTGATCACGAGGCCGTGGTAAGACTTCTGACCAACAATCTTTTTGTTTTTATCGCAGGACTTGGGACCCAGGCGCCGCACCTAAACTTCCTACGCAGTGCATGAGCTCCAGTTCTAATAAAGACATAAAAGAACCGCTAGACGAACCCGAACGCTTTCTAAGAAAAAGACTTAAAGCTAAAACACAAGAGAAAGTTCCGGCAGACCCACTTCCAATGGCGGATCAGCATACCCTAATGGATTACCTATGGCCCACGGTAGGTAATCTTGGCGCCGCTATCAATGCACCGAATGTCGATGCCAACAACTTCGAGCTTCGGCCGCATTTGATATAAATGCTTCAAAACTCCGCAACTTTCCATGGGCTTGTGGACGAGGATCCCCACTTAAATATTACCAACTTTTTAGAAATATGTGATACTTTTCGGATCAACGGGGCATTAAATGACGCCATCCGCCTCCGAATGTTCCTGTTTTCACTAAAAGACCAAGCTAAGGCTTGGCTTAACACCCTCCCAAGTGGTTCGGTAAACACTTGGGATGAACTAGCCCAAAAGTTTCGATATAAGAATTTCCCTCCTTCTAAAACGGCTAAATTAATGACTGAAATTAATACATACTCACAAGAGGACGGGGAATCCTTATATGAAACTTGGGAAAGATTAAAGGAGCTATTAAGAAAATGTCCTCATCATGGTCTTGCAGTATGGCAACAAGTATCCACTTTCTATAATGGGTTGTTGCCACACACAAGACAAACGCTTGACTCTAGCTCCGGGGGACTTCTAGGTAATCGTCGCCCAAATGAAATTTATAATCAAATTGAGGAAATGGCTCAAAACAATTTTAAATGGCACACTCACCGAGGTACAAAATCTATTGCCCCGGGTGCCCATAAGGTAGATGAGAACACTTCTTTACAAGCCCAAATCGAGGCCCTCTCTTCGAAAATAAAAAGTTAGAAATGGCAAAAATGGCCTCGGTTATGGCTTGCGAAGGGTGTGGTGGGCCACATGAAAATTGGAGTTATATGAAAGAAATAGATAATCTAACGGAAACGGTAAACTACATTGATAATAGACCTAGGCCGTCGAGTCCCCCAACGGGTACCTACAACCAAGGATGGTGTAACCACCCTAACCTTGGTTGGAGAGAACCCGGCAATAGTAGTAACCAACAAAACCAGAACCAACGAACAAACTTTCAACAACCAAGAAATGAGTCACAAAATTTCTCTCAACAACAACAAGGGCGACGAGAGAGGCTTGAAGATACTATCTCGCACCTCATATCCGACACCGAAAAGAAAAACTCTGATCGATTCCAACAAATGGAATCGAGCTTTAGAAATCAACAAGCTAGTATTCAACACATTGAAAAATAACTAAATCAACTAGCTCAAAATTTCTCCGAGAGACCACAAGGCGCATTACCCAGTAATACCATGACCAACCCAAAGGCGCAAGTACATCTCATCACGTTGAGAAACCGTACCGTAGGTCCCGAGGAGGCTCCGCTACCTCCATCCGACAAAAGTTTGTCCAGTCAAACCACGACTTCACCAACACCCCAAAACGAAACAACTCCTCCGCCAAATTACGAACATACCAAGAACCCCTCGGTACCCTACCCCGGTCGGTTACTTTGCCAAAAGATCGATAAGCAATTCACAAAATTCGTAAACTTACTAAAACAATTGCACATCAATCTTCCATTTGTGGAAGTCCTCACTCAAATGCCTAAATATTCAAAATTTATGAGAGACTTTATCACTGACAAAAGGAAAATTGAAACATTGCAATTAGTTAATTTAAGTGAAGAATGCTCCACCGTACTACTTAACAAACTCCCACAAAAGAAAATCGACCCCGGAAGCTTCACCATCCCTTGTTCGATTGGGGGATCACCTATACGTAATGCGCTAGCCGATCTTGGGGCTAGCATCAATCTCATGCCCGCATCAATGTTTGACCGACTCGGACTAGGTAAAATGCAACATATAAATTACATCAAATGAGGCATAAAACTAACCCTTTTTTAATACTAATGTTGGAAAAAGTGTGCTTTTGTCTTCCTTTTGTATTTTCGGGACCAAATGAGCTTAAATGGACGAAAGGAACAAATATGCAGCAAAAACTAACATAAATACAAAGAAAAGGAATAAACGTGGCATGTCCGACCCCTCGACAGCATCTCCCCAAGCAAAACCAAGCAACAGAAGGCTGACCACGGCCCGTGCCCACTGGACACGGGGGCGTGGTCAGGTGTCTGCAGAAAGGGACAAAGCTATAGAAGCTTCTACGCCCACCACGGGGGCATGCCCAGCTCAGCACGGGGTGTGGTCAACGCTAAGATTTGTAGAATCTTGCAAAATCTTGATAGTACAGATACGCTTCTGCATACAGGGCCGTGCTCAGCGAACACGGGGCCGTGTGGAGCCTAATGCAGACAAGAGCAATTAATGAAGGAAGAGAAAAAGGTTGGCCACGGGGGCGTGTCCAGCGGACACGGGGCCATGGTCGGGCTTCTGTTCAGGCTATAAATAGGGGTGCTTGGTTCACCCAAAGGCATCCCTTGGCAAACCACCTCTCTCCCACTTTGCCACCACCCCACCACCACTACAACAACCACATCCACCACCATCATCCACCTTAGAGTGTGTGTAGTAGTCTCGGGATCCAAGATTGATCATAAGATGTAACACCTTGAAAATTTATGTCCAATAATGTATAAACACGTGTCATAAGCTCTGAACGTGTGAAAGAATACATTAGAGGGACTAAAGTTGACAAACGGGGAAACTATGTAAATATAAGGGTCCAAAGTGTCAACGATGGATAAATATATTTAAAAATAGCCCTACAAGATATTTATACCTTCAAACGAATAAATCATGGATCATACGAAGCTAAATCTGAAGGAAAGTGAGAAATTACAAACCACAGGGGCTAAGTGTGTCAACATGTGTAAAGTATACCTCTGAGTGACCTTTTAGCAGACCCGAAGCTTTGCAATGGTAAATTATGCTCACTAGAATATGTGGTAAAAAATTTCATAAAGTTTCGTTATCGTATGAGAAAGTTATGGTCAAATTCGTGTACGAAGGGTTAACAGCGTCAACGTTGAAATTTGTGACTTTTCGGGTGATTACAAGTTGATCAAGGACTTGCCTATGTTTATACATGTTTTGGAACCCTTAAAAATAAGTTTAAAAGGGCAAAAATGCAAGAACAAGAGTTAAAACCACGTAACAAAGGACCAGGGACCAAAATTGCAAAGTTTGAAACTTGTTTGGCTGGTCATGGCAGGCCAGGCGGCCCGCGTAAGAAACCCTTAACGGTTACGTGGCCCGCGAGAGAGACACAGTAATAGAAAAACATGCACAGCTGCCAGTCAGGTCTGTTAACCCACTTTAAAGGGTTGTTTTCTTATACTAGAGCTCCCTCCAATGGTTTTTCATGCATAGGGGCACCTGTAAACATCTGGTACCTATTGTAGACCATTGTGGCATCATCTTGTGAGATTAAATTGGCTATATATGGAGCTCAAGTTGTAACCATTTTGTGCACTCATTTGCAAAAGTTCACAACTTATTTTCTGGAGCTCTCTGGTCAGCAAGCAACCTTCCTAGCGATCCCTAATCATAATTAGGACTCTTGTAAGTACCCTTAACCCTTCTAAATTCGTTTTAGCTTAGTTAATTAGCTAAAAGTCAAACCGTCGTAATTAAGGTTTAACTTCGTGATTAATTAAAATTTGTCCAGTCAAATCACGAATTAAAAGTACCTTTGAGAAGGTAATTATGTGGGTAATAAACCCTTAAAAGGGTATTTTCATATTCCCACTCTAACTATGTTAATTGTCGAGTCAAAGCTTACTTTAAAAAGTCAACAGAATGCTTATTTTCAAATTAATGCATAATTAGCAATGTAGGATACATGCAACCTGTTTGATCATTGATATAACTTGATAATTATTGTAGGAACATGTCCCAACATGTTCAACTCGACAATATTCAGTTTAGGCTCGGTTTGGAACCGAAAGTCGCATAGTTTGACTTCTGCTTTAACTTTCAGTTCTGACCCGAATAAGCCAAGTTTAGGATTGCCTAAGAGCTTCTTTTTGACCTATTTACATGTTATTATAACCCTCTGAGATTATACAACTTTGTTCATTAGATATCCTATTCGCATGCATGTTTCTGTTGATTGCTTATATGTTGACCATTATGCCCAAATGACCTTAAAATATGATTTCTGAAAATGTAAAATGGTAGACACCTTAGCTACTGATTTATAAACTTGCACCTAAAATTTGAGATCAGTTTGAGGTATAGATTAAGAGTTATGCTCATTAGCGTAATTAGAAGCTTCTTTAGTAATTAATTGGCGTAAATTGCATATAGCCTATCTAAACTCAAATTTTTATATAAAACTTTGTACCTACTGATATAAAATAATATTTTGGGATTTTTAAATATTTTTATTTAATTTTAGGCTGAGCATAACTTAGTGTTCTAAGCTTAATTCGGTTAATGTCGGTTTTACCCTTTTGGACTATAAAATGAGTTTTATAAATCCTGTTGACCCCAAACCTTTTTCTACTGATTCAATATGTTAAATAAATTATTTTGAGCCTTCTGGAATATTAAAAATATCAGCTTTTTATACAAAACCCGGAAATGGCTCCAAATCGCCTTTTTAAGCGTTTTTAACGCATAAGTATGTACTAGAACCTTGTTAAGCATATGGGGTTAAAACCTACTGATGTATTCAGTAAATTTTTATATTCTAACAGTAGGCAAATAATTTTAAACTCAGAATTTCAGTTTTGACCTTTTAGGCCTATGTGAAATTACCAAAATGCCCCTACGGAGCATAGTATGGTTATAAGTAATAAATTTCACATATATTTGATACCCTACTGTTATGACTTAATAAAATGAGTATATTTACTGATTTATTCAGACCTGTAACTCAGAATATTATTTAAACTCTTTTACACCCTTTAAAATGACCAAAATGCCCTTATGAGGCATAGTTTGGGTTTAAAACCATTTGGGGCGTAATGGAAGGTATCATTCTAATATCACAATATGTTTAAGGCATATTAACTTAGGAAACTTGTATATGACTCTTATGGTTACTCGTTACGCACTTTACGCGTTCGGATCGGCTTATGTAACTAGTTTACCCCTTTTAGCCGAAACGGGTCAAACCATATCATTTCTGTCTCAAAATCCAGAATGTGATTAAGTTACCCATACTAAACAAGTATGCAAGATTGTTGGGTCAAAACTACATTCTAAAACGGTCTTCGCCTTATCGTGCGTTTAAACCGTAATCTTCATTTAAAACTAACCGGTCTAAGCTTAGGCTAAATTAAAAGACCCGTTAGGATTCTAATAGGTTATTAAAAACCTTCATTCCAGATATAGGAGCTGTTGGTGCAGTTGTCTGCCGACTACATCTTAGTTCGAGCCTTAGGTTAGGGCTGATTATAGAGTGATCGGAAATCAAGAAACACATAAGTTTAGGTAGGTCCGCTTATATGTCAATAACATAGGTTCGCTTATGTGGTTCTTGATAGGTCCGCTCATTTGTCACTTATATATAAGGTTCGCTCATACGAACATGAGTTGGAGGTCCGCTCATAAGATCATATGAGGTTCGCTTATATGGTCATGCCATATAAGCGAACCATGTTGCGTATATATAGTGGTCATTGGAGCGGATCTGTGTGTGTCTTGTGCGTGTAACGGCGAAGCCCTGCCGATTTGTTTCCGGAACGTGTAAACTGTCAGATTATCAATAAATAAGAAGTTAAATAGTGAAATCAAGCTTTACGAAGACCGAATCAATGAATTCCGCCTCTGATTCTGTCTAAGCGCTCTTCTGATCGACTCGTCAGGTCGTCAAACGTTCCTACAAGTGGTATCAGAGCTCAGGAGGAAGAGTTCTTACCGTTTAGCTCGATTTTCGCTCAAAATTCTGTTTTCTACACCTTCTTTCATCATTTCAGACACTTTCAACGGTCAAAAACGGTTCAAAATTTCAAGGATTGTGCGCAATAGTACAAAGACAAACCCTGGAAAATTTGGTGTCAAAATTCAGTCTAAATGTGGGTCAAAAGTGTGTCTGAAAGAGGTTCGCTTTTACAGACATCTTATAGGTTCGCTTGAACGGTCCGCTCCAAAGAACTTGTGAGATTCGCTTATTGTTACAAAACTTCAGGAGATCCGCTCCAAACGTTCAATCTGATTTGCTTTTGTATACACTTGGATGTCTGGTCCGCTCGAGTGACCATATAGATCCGCTCATAGATACATTTTCATACAGATTCGCTCCAAAGATTCAGCTGGTCCGCTTTTGTGTCCCATTGGCAGTCTAGTTCGCTCATACGTACTTAGGTTGGTTCGCTCCAGCGAACATATCCGGTTCGCTTTTCTAGTCGAACAAGAGATCCGCTTATTGGAATCAGTAGTGGTTTGCTTATACTTACCAAGTAGGTCCGCTCGAGTGAATAATCAAGTTCGCTTTTGTGAAATTTACAGGTGGTCCGCTTTTGTGATCATTACCTGTTTCGCTTTTGTAAACAACAAAGATTTGTCGGAATTATTTGAAAAATGACAATGAGGTTTGATGAGCAGGAAAACAATAATCTTAAAAGGTTGAATGATTGGTATCGAGGATATCTTAGTAGTTCTTATCAGAAACTGCCTAAAGAGGTTTGGTGTAAACGTTTTGAATGTTTTCTGAGTAAGAATGATGAAAACTTGGATGATCTGGAGAAACGTTTTGATCACTTGATTGACTATTTGAAGGATAATCAAATAGTAATAACAGAAGCTGATAAGAAATCAAAGTTTGCTAATGGATTATCAGCTGAATGGGATGATTGCTTGAAAACTTTGAGAGAAAAATATAATTTTTCACAATTATCTCTGAATAAATTCATTAGAAAACTTAAAAATCACGATTATGAAAAGTATGAAAAGAAGAGAGAGATATTGGATAAGATAAAAATGAATTTGGAAGATTTGAGTTTAGATGTGATAAAAGAAATAAACAAAAGAATCAATGTTTGTTGGGCAGCAAAAAGAAATTTGATATATGATATGAAAAGAGGTTGTTATATTGATGATAATGAAAATCCTATTGATTTTGTTACAATCTTTGGTGCAGGTACATATAAGATAGAGAAAGAACAAGCGTCAAAGGTTGAAGAATCTGTGAAGTATGAAACATCAAATTTTGCAGCAGTGTGCTTCAAATGTGACAGCTTCAAGACTGATAATGACAAACTCTTGAAGGATGCGGAAAGTTTGACATTGAAAGTTAAGAAGTTGGAAGACGAGAAGCAAGCTGATATTAAACAGATTCTTATGTTGAAAGACAATTGTGAGAAACTGAAAGCTGAAAATGACAAACTGTTAAGTAACTTGAACAGTTTGACATTTGAAAACAAAGGTTTGAAAGAAAATGTAAAGGTTTTTGAAAACAAACAGAAATCATCAGAAAATGACGATTTCTGGATAAAACTTGAGAACAAAAATTTGAAAGCTAATGAGACAAAATTTCAAGAACAGATAAAAGTTTTGGAAAATGAAAAATCTGTTCTTGAAAACATGAAGAATGAGAATGAAAAATCTATCAAGTCTCATCTTGAACGAATTTCTCAGCTTGAAAAAGAAGCTGAGAATTCAAGAATCAAGATTGATGAACTTGAAAAGAAGTTGAAAGGTTTTGTGACTTCATCTGACAAGTTGAATTTTCCTTGTCCAAAACCAATCAACTCTGTTCCAATAAGTGACGATGTCACAAACTTTGACAATGTCAAAGTTGAAGATTGCGATGAGAAATCTGATGATGTAAATGAAAAATTAGAAAAACAAAAATTGTTTTTAAAATTAAAAGAAAAATTTCAGAAAACTGTTCTTCAATCGACTGAAAAAGGTGAATGTTCTAAACAAAGACCTTTGAAGAAGAAAGTGGAACAGAAACAAAAGGATAATAAAAGTTCATCAGATCGATCATCCAATCGTAATGAAAAATTACAAAAAGTAAAAAATGAAAACTCAAAAGGTGTTGGTAATAAGTGGTGCAGGTTGGACCACAGTGCTCAAAAGTCAAAACCAGCAAACTTGAGGAAGGAATATCACCAAGCCAAACAATGCTATGATCTGAGCGTTTGGTGTGAAGGTGGTATACGGTACGATAACAGAGTGTGTTACCGATGCGGCTATCAAGGACACATTGCTGTTAACTGCCAGGGTTGGAATTATGAGACCAGAAGATGCTACAATTGTCAGATCAAAGGTCACATTGCCAGAGATTGCCCAAGGAGATCGAATGACAGATCGAGGGTTGTATCTCAGAAAGTGGAAAAAATTCCAGTCAAGGTTAAGCCCAAAGAACTGAAGGTTCAAGAACCAAAAGTTCAAAAACCAAAAGTTCAAGAGACGAAAGTGAAGCTTTCTCAGGGGCAGAAAGACCGACTGAGGAAGAAGGCGAGAGAATATCTCGAGAAGATTTTGTCCTCGGGTTCATCCGTTGAAAAGAATAAAAGTTCTGATGAATCGACTCTCTCTGCTGCAAAGCAAAGCAAAAAGAATTCATCAGATACAAATCTGGGGACAAAAGAGGAAAATAAGAAGGAAAAGGTTGGCGATGAATCGGTTTCTTTGGAAACAAAGGAGCCACATGTCGGCGATGAATCTGGCTTGTCAAAGTCAGACAAGCCACATTCAGGCAATGATTCTGGTTCGTCAAAGCCAGAGGAGCCATTGGTTGAGGTAAAATTGTCAAAAACACCCAAGGCTGGTCAGGCTTGGGTGGATCTTTTCAAATGAAAAACCCTGACTTGCCGGAGTTCCCAGGTTGGTAAGCGTGGAGCATGTATCGGCATCTTTCTTAAAATTTTTTTCGTTAACGTCATTCATTCAAAAGGTAAAAGGTTTGTTTGTGATTGATTCAAGTGGTTCAGATTTTGAATCAGATCAATCCTATAAGTGGTTAATCAAGGTCATTAAATTGAACTTGAGTTAACTACATGATTTGATCCCCAGAACCTACAAATGTTTGGTAAACAAACTAATTTTTCCGGAAAAACCATTTTGATTAAAATAAACTTAAGTGTTTTGAGATCATAATGGGAAAATAGTTTGTTGAGAGGGGGAGTTCTGATTGTTTACGCCATGTGGATGGAGAATTGATGCGATTCTCATCAAGTTGTCAAATTTGTATAGTTTGTTTCAAATTTTCCCAGAAAATCAAAATTGAAACATATTTTGATTTTAGGGGGAGAAAAATTTTTAAAAAATTAGAAAATTAGAAAATGTCAAAAACATTGAAAAATTAAAAATGAGTTTTGGTGCAAATAGGGGAAATGATAGTACATCAGCTAGACTGGCACAGTACGCTAAAGATTTGTAATGTATAAATGCAATTAAGCAGTCTCGCTAAAGATGTGTCGGTAGGTTTTCACAGAATTAGTAGATCAGTTTGGGATATAAACATAAATTTCACTTACGTCTACGTGGGGAACACCTCCAGGATATATAGGTAACCCCTGAAATCCTGTTTGAAGGGTCCCGTATTATGAGATACTAGGTCTTTATGCTCAGTGATATCTGGGGTATTATCCTGGGACTTCTGCTGTATGGAAGTACTGACCTAGTCCCCGGATAATACTTTCTGCAAAAAGCTTTGAAATATAAGCTAGCCCTCAGCAATTTGATTAAACAATAAAATTGATAATCTTTGCTGTTGAAAATAAAAGATCCTCTAAAGGGGACCCACCTAAAGTCGAAGCCGTCATCTCTCTGCGTATACGGAAGTATCGACCTGAGCTCTCACGGCCCTCGCACATAACCCCTTTACAGATATCAGCTGTGGTATACTCACCTGTAAGACTGAATACTGGGGTCTGGATACGGGAGTATATACTGAGGTGGGACACATGTAGATGTTTTAAGTTCTAAAACACTAAATCTGTATCCCGAACAGGTTGAACATTTTGTGAGAATTTAAGTGGATCAATACAGCGACAATCAACGCGAACTGTTTAAAAGCTTAAAATGAATTAACAGCTTAACGGTGCTAGTGTTTAGTCAGCAGCTGATATGATCCTCTTGCACGAACTCACAAAAATATGTTTGTATATATTTCATTTCTGCATTTTAATTGTTGTTATTGCATTTGTGTTTCATATTTGAAAAATCCAAAAAGATTTTCGACAACTGATGTTGGAGAGCTGAAATTCAAAATCTCAAAGGCTAAACAAGATGAATAGTTGGTTTGGTTAAAGTGATTTGAAATGGTTAATCAGATTTTGGAAAGTTTAATAAATTGTTAAATGTGAAAAATTCTTGAATATTCTTAAATGATTAGTTGATTCATTAAGTTGAGTCACAATTGTGTTTGTTTGTAATAGTTTGTTTGAGTTGTGCAGGTTTCTGATCCTGTTGCTACGGAAAGCCAGGAGATACATCAGAACCTGAGAAGAAGTTTGATGAGATAAAGCCAGGAGTTGATTTCAATGGTGATAACGATTTCCAGACGGCGATCCCAGCATGATGATAGGGGGAGTCTGATGAAAGTTAGAGCCAGAGAAGGATCCAGGCATATGATCCCAGGCAGAGTTCCTGAAGAAGACTGATCGAAATCGATAATGTCATGTTGAAGACTCTCACTGAAGATTCCGTCAACATTCAAGGGGGAGTCTGTTGGTGCAGTTGTCTGCCGACTACATCTTAGTTCGAGCCTTAGGTTAGGGCTGATTATAGAGTGATCGGAAATCAAGAAACACATAAGTTTAGGTAGGTCCGCTTATATGTCAATAACATAGGTTCGCTTATGTGGTTCTTGATAGGTCCGCTCATTTGTCACTTATATATAAGGTTCGCTCATACGAACATGAGTTGGAGGTCCGCTCATAAGATCATATGAGGTTCGCTTATATGGTCATGCCATATAAGCGAACCATGTTGCCTATATATAGTGGTCATTGGAGCGGATCTGTGTGTGTGTCTTGTGCGTGTAACGGCGAAGCCCTGCCGATTTGTTTCCGGAACGTGTAAACTGTCAGATTATCAATAAACAAGAAGTTAAATAGTGAAATCAAGCTTTACGAAGACCGAATCAATGAATTCCGCCTCTGATTCTGTCTAAGCGCTCTTCTGATCGACTCGTCAGGTCGTCAAACGTTCCTACAGGAGCCCAGTAAAAGCTATCTGTACTTGCTGATTTGATACGGCTGGGATTAAATTTATATTTAGCTCAGGTAAATACTTTTAACTTATTTTCCCTTATATGGGCTTGGGGTACGGTATACAAAATACCGCTTGGTCGGGTAAGTGACCTTAACCGGTCGGTGGTTAAGTGTTGTCAAAATGACCCGTTTGAAAATGTTGTTTTGTTTGTTTAACGCCTTTGTGGGTTTACTGACCATGTCCCGGATATCCTTGGCATCATTCAAAGAATGGCCACGACCTTAGCACACGGGTGTAGGCGTACACCCGTAGTGCATTCAAATCAATAAAATATAATTGTCGGTACGAGAGAAGTCTCGCGGCAGAACTATACTAAGTGGTGTGTCTATTAATCTTTTTAGCCGGCACGACCCGGATAACTGAACGCATAACAAACATGTAATTCTTTTACAAGATTATAAGCAAATAATGATCCCAAGTTATAAAAAGTTTTGTGCCGCGGGCATTCAAATCAATTTTAAACCTTTTCAAAATGAGTCAGTTAAATTGTATTTACCAGTGTAAACTGACGTATTTTCCAAAAAGGCTAAGTGCAGGTACTACGCGTAATAGGCTGGCCACTCCTTAGCATCAGTAAAAGTCTCGCAAGCTTTGGATGCATGAAGTGTGTTGAATAAAAGTTTCCTCTTTGTTTTGATCTGCCTGTGGATCTATTTCAACTGTTTGTGATACTGGATATTACAATTTTATTTGGTTGAAATAAATCTTTCTTTTACTTCCGCTGTGCATTTATATTTTGTATTGTTTGACTATGACGATACCAACTACGTCACGGAACCCCCACCGGGCCCACCGGTGACACGTGGAAAATAGGGGTGTGACAGGTTGGTATCAGAGCCAACACTGATCGAATTAAACACTAGCCTTTTGTGTTTAATCTCAGTTAAATAAATGCACATTCCTCGTGTTCTGAGTCTAGACAAAGAACATAGGATAAACTCTGTTTTGTTTTATTTCATTTTGTCTTTTATTTTATTTTATATACACGTGGTTGCATCATTGTTTTGTTAACAGGTTTAACCATGCCACCAAGAATGAGACGCGGACGGGGAAAGGCACCTTTCACTAGCCACGACCATGAAGTCGGGCCTTCGCACCGGCGTACCCCTTCGATTACAATGAGCACAAGGCCTTAGGAGTCGTGGAGGAGATACGTTGAACCCGGGAGGCGATCTGTCTCCCTCAGCTCTTCACCTTCTTACTTACACTCTTTCGGGCCTCAATCTGAGAACGAGCCCAATAACCCTTAAGCCTCTTTCATACCCTTGCAACGATCCAACTCGCACCACTCTTTGGTGACCCCACTCCCGCATTCCAAAGCCGGTTCAACCAGGCTAACTACCTTCAAGAACCCGTGGGTTTTAACCCACTAGGACTCGAGGATCACTTCTCGGGTGAAAATGACATGGATGAGGACACGGATCCCGTGGAGCCTGCGACCGGGACACCGAACCACCCCATCGAGATCTCAGATGGGTCCTCATTTCACGGATCGCCTTATCGTGGTCCAGACAGCTACGAGGCGAGATTCAGATAGATTGATTGGTATTTTACCCCCTCTCACCACTCGTCTCCATACCACCAGCAGCAGCAGCAACAGCAGCAGGATCCTTCCCAGGATTCTCGATTTGTGGCAGTCACACCGCCACCACCATCACCAGTTGAGCAACCGCCTCCGGAACCACAGAGGCGGAGAAGATCGAACGCACGGATGTCCGTGCGGGGAGGCGTCCGCATCAGCACTCCTCAGCCCTCGAGTGGCAGTCACTACCCGCCACTCCAAGAAGAAGAAGAACCGCAGATGGGGGGACCATCAAACCCCGTCTCGGAAGTAGACTCAGCGCCCTTAGCGCCACCACCAGGTTTTGGCAACCCGATTTCTGCTTATGCCGGTTCAGCGGCATATAACCCGTTTGAGCTGCCGGGTCACAACAGCTTCAACTACGCTAACGTAGACCCATACGAGGAGGCGTGGGACTACAACGCTCGTCACCCGGAAGGGCCCTATGATGGTCCATGGACTACCGGGTACCCTCCATATGTGTACCAGCAACAGCCACCTCCTCAACCGCAGTACCAGCAGCCACCGCAACCACAACTGATTCTGCCGGTACGCCAACAAGAGGTCCTCAATAGATTAGGCCAATGTGAAGAGGAAATCCGAACGGTGCACGAAAATAACCGAGGCTTCTTCAAGGGTCTGTCGGACCTACTCAAGGGGAAGACCAAATGAAGGGGTCATTGAAGACCTTTGTTGTTTATTTCATTTAGTTGTAATCAAGTCCCTGCGTGGACTTTTTGTTTCTGTACTCAGCTCCTGCGTGGGCTTGTCTTTTAGTATTTTGCCCCTGCGTGGGCATGTCTTTTAGTTAACCCCTGCGTGGGTTTGTTTGTTTGTATTTCGCCCCTGCGCGGGCATGTTATTTTGTAGAAGTCCCGTTTAGGGCAAATGTTGTACTTGTTAAATTTTAGTAATGGAATGGTTGAATTTAAATTTTCATATTTGTTTATTATTAAGTATTTGCATAAACTTAAAACACAAAGTAAAATGAAAATAACATTCCTGTAAAAGATCTACCATTATTATAAAATGGCAAAATCTAAAAAGGGACAAGGCCTAGCCATGTGTCATTTTAAGACAAGGCTAATATGGTATCTCCTTAATTAGATTCAGATCCATAATTAACATCTCAACTTAGGATTGTTCTGCGTTTAATATTAAAAGTGAATCTTAGGGGTAAAACCTAGCCAAGTGTCATTGTAGACATGGCCAAGATGGTAGAACCTGTCCAAAAGATTCCAAAATCTTGTTAAACATCTGTAAGTATGTTAGCATGCTGGGCAAATTGTGATGCAGCAAAAATCACACAGGCCATCTTTAAAATTGGGTTAATTTAAATTCCCTGTAATTTAATAACCATCCTTTGAGGATGAAGTGCCTACGGGTAATAATTAACGTCCTCTGGGACTAAGAGACAGTAGAAGTCTGCAACTCACTGTCTAGAAAGGGTATTGAACTGTGATTCAGACCCAAATACCTCGATTCTGTGAAAATCCTGGTTATAAACCGTCCTTGGGACTAGAATTTTATGCTAATATTAAAATGTGATATAGGATTATAATAAAGGTCCTGAATAAATAAATAATTAACAAATTAACCAGAAATGGCTATTTAAAACCATGGTTAATAAGCTATAAAACTCTGTAAAAGCCTCTAAATAAAACCTTGTCTATTATTTTCTATATGTAGCAATTGAAGCTGCATGGCTAGGTCAGATGAAGTGAATAGTCATCCGGTGGAGAACCACGATAATGCTAAGATACAGCTGACTAGTGCAGAGCTGCAAGCACTAGTTGATAATGCTGTTACAAGGGCTTTGGATCGACAAAACAGTGAGTATAGTGAGACTCACAGTAGGACCCTGTCTACACCGCACACCAAGCCAAAGACTCATTCGGAGGGTCACAACAAGCCACCATCTAAGAATAGTGAGTCTGAGAAAGATGATGATAGGCACTACTCAAACCATAACAGTGTTCCACCCAAGAAGATAGTGTTTGATGATGCCTCACGTACCAAGTCCTGTACGTATAAATATTTTGTATCTTGTAAGCCCCGGGATTTTACTAGGGAGAAAGGGGCAGTGGATTGCATGACTTGGCTGGATGAAATGGACACTGTAGTGGACATTAGTGGTTGTGCGGAGAGGGATATTGTGAAGTTTGTGTCCCAGTCTTTTAAAGGTGAAGCCCTGGCCTGGTGGAGGTCGTTAATTCAGGCTACTGGGAAGATTCCGCTGTATAAT
Organism: Helianthus annuus; assembly: GCF_002127325.2. NCBI lineage: Eukaryota > Viridiplantae > Streptophyta > Magnoliopsida > Asterales > Asteraceae > Helianthus > Helianthus annuus. The sequence continues at coordinate 24,119,555 of NC_035434.2, read as the reverse complement.
ATGTCATGGAATCAATTCGTCGCTCTCATCAAGGAGAACTACTGTCCGCAACATGAGGTTGAAAAGAGAGTCTGATTTTCTATCTTTGGTTATGAAAAACCTGGATTTTCAGGCTTATCTCACGAGCTTTAATACCCTGTCAAGGTTAGTTCCTTACCTTGTGACACCTGAACCTAAAAGGATAGCCCGTTTCATTGGGGGTCTGGCCCCGGAAATAAAAGCAAGTGTCAAGGCCTCTCGGCCCGCTACATTCAGGTCAGCAGTTGACATATCTCTGTCCCTCACGCTGGACGCAGTTAGACAGAGATCGCTGAGAAATGCGGATGCCGAGAAAAGGAAACGCGAAGATGACGGTTCACGACGCTCAGATAAGAAGCGCAAGGGAAACAACGACCACAAGAAAGGGTCGGGATCCAAGAAAGGTGATCAACAAACGGGTGATAAACCCAAGTGCAAAGTTTGTAAGAAGCACCATTTTGGGAGGTGCAAGTATGAATCGAAGTCCCAGTCCCAGCCGAAAGCGTGTGGGATTTGCAAGTCATTGGACCACAAGGCACTGGATTGTAAGAAAATCAAGGATGCTACGTGCTATAACTGTAATGAAAAGGGGCATCTAAGGACCAACTGCACAAAGCTTGCAAAGAAGGCTGAAGAGGGAAAGAAGACCAATGCTAGGGTCTTCCAGATGAATGCTCAGGAAGTTATTCAGAACGACAACGTGATAACAGGTACCTTCCTCATAAATGATATCTATGCAAGGATACTTTTTAATTCTGGAGCAGATAAATCCTTTGTAGATAATAAGTTTTGTGAGTTATTGAAATTACCTGTTAAAGCCCTAAGTGTGAAATACGAAGTGGAATTAGCTGATGGAACCATAGAAACAGTTTCGATTGTATTAGATGGATGTGTCCTATCCATTAGGAACCATTCTTTTCCTTTGTCCTTGTTAACTTTTAAGCTAGCAGGCTTTGATATAGTGATAGGTATGGATTGGTTATCGCATAACCAAGCCCAGATTGTGTGCAACAAGAAGCAAGTAGTAATCAAGACTCCATCTGGTGAGCCACTCACCATTCAGGGAGATACTCAACATGGATTGCCTGAGCAAGTGGCTATGCTCAAGGCATCCAGATGTCTGAAAAAGGGTTGTGTCATTGATATGGCACAGGTAACCATTGACGAGACGAAGCCCATGATCGAAGATATTCCCATCATTTCTGAATACCCTGAAGTTTTCCCGGAAGAACTACCCGGTTTGCCACCAGATAGGCAAGTGGAATTCAGGATTGACATCATCCCCGGAGCTGCACCTGTGGCAAGAGCACCTTATAGATTAGCACCAACAGAGATGAAGGAATTAAGGACGCAATTAGATGATTTGCTAGCCAAAGGTTCCATTAGACCTAGTTCGTCTCCATGGGGAGCACCAATCTTGTTTGTCAAGAAGAAGGACGGGTCCATGCGTTTATGCATTGATTATCGCGAGCTTAATAAGGTTACTATCAAGAACAGGTATCATTTGCCCAGGATCGATGATCTGTTTGACCAACTACAAGGAGCAAGCTACTTTTCCAAGATTGATCTGAGGTCAGGCTATCATCAATTGAAGGTCAAGGATGAAGATGTACATAAGACTGAATTTAGGACTCGTTATGGTCATTATGAGATCCTAGTGATGCCTTTTGGGCTCACTAATGCACCTGCCGCATTCATGGATCTCATGAATCGCGTCTGCAAGCCTGATTTGGATAAATTTGTCATCGTCTTCATCGATAAGATTCTCATCTACTCGAAAAATCAAGCTGACCACGAGAAGCATCTTCGATGTATTCTAAAGCTACTCCATCAAGAAAAGCTCTATGCCAAATTTTCTAAGTGTGAATTTTGGCTTTGTGAAGTCCAATTTCTTGGACATGTGGTTAGTGAGTGCGGTATCCAAGTAGATCCCGCTAAGATAGAAGCTATTATGAATTGGCAAGAGCCAAAGACGCCTACGGAGATTCGCAGTTTCCTAGGATTGGCAGGATTGCAGCACCCTTGACTCTACTCACTCGCAAGAATAGCAAGTTCGATTGGGGGCCTCAGCAGCAAGAATCATTCGACATTTTGAAGCAGAAGTTGAGCAAAGCTCCTATACTGACATTGCCTGATGGAATTGATGAGTTTGTAGTATACTGTGATGCATCACACACCAAAGGCAAGGTCATTGCCTACGCTTCACGTCAACTAAAGGTGCACGAGAAGAATTATACCACCCATGACTTGGAGTTGGGTGCCGTTGTATTTGCACTGAAGCTTTGGAGGCACTATCTGTATGGAACTAAGTGTGTGATATACTCTGATCACAAAAGCCTTCAACACTTGTTCAATCAGAAGGATTTGAACATGAGGCAGCGACGCTGGATGGAAACTCTGAACGATTATGACTGTGAAATAAGATACCATCCAGGAAAGGCTAATGTAGTCGTAGATGCCTTGAGCAGAAAAGAGAGAGTGAAGCCTCTAAGGATCAATGCCAGGAGCATTGAAATTAAAAATAGCTTGAATGAAAGGTTGTTAGTAGCACTGAAAGAAGTTGTTTTAGAAGCTAACTACCCTGATGAAAAGTTAGGGGTAAATGAAGAACAGTTATCCTATGGTAAAGACGGAATTTTAAGGTTAAATGGACGAATATGGGTTCCTGTTTATGGAGGACTTCGGGATGTTATCCTTAAGGAAGCCCACAGTTCTAAATATTCCGTTCATCCTGGAGCTGATAAAATGTACCAGGATTTAAAGGCAAACTATTGATGGATAGGCTTGAAGAAGTCTATAGCTGCTTATGTAGCTAAATGCTTGACGTGTGCTCAAGTCAAGGCTGAACATCAGAAACCGTCAGGTTTGCTACAACAGCCTGAAATTCCCACTTGGAAATGGGAAATGGTGACGATGGATTTCATCACCAAATTGCCAAAGATGAAGAAAGGAAATGATACTATATGGGTCATAGTTGATAGACTGACTAAGTCAGCACATTTCCTACCCATTAAAGAGACTTATAGTTCCGATATGTTAGCCCAACTGTACGTGGATAAGATTTTATCCTTACATGGCGTACCAGTATCTATTATCTCTGATAGGGATACGAGATACACATCTCATTTTTGGAAAAGTTTCCAACAGTCTCTGGGCACGCAATTAAATTTTAGTACAGCTTACCATCCTCAGACGGATGGGCAGAGTGAGCGTACTATTCAAACTTTGGAAGACATGCTGCGGGCATGTGTAATTGATCTGGGTGGTAGTTGGGATAGGCATCTACCATTGGTCGAGTTCTCCTACAACAATAGCTACCATACCAGCATTCAGGCTGCACCTTTTGAGGCACTATATGGTAGGAAGTGCAGAACGCCCATTTGTTGGGCAAAAGTAGGAGACACTCAATTATCAGGTCCTGATATAGTCTTTGAGAAGACAGACAAGATTGTCCAGATCCGTGGCCGCCTAAAAGCTGCCCGGGATAGGCAGAAGAACTATGTTGATAAAAGGCGAAAACCTCTCAAGTTTGAGGTTGGCGATAAAGTTTTGCTCAAGGTATCGCCCTGGAAAGGGGTGATGCGATTTGGTAAGAAAGGTAAGTTAAGCCCAAGGTATATAGGACCATTCGAGATCATCGAATGTGTAGGATCAGTGGCTTATAAGTTAAACTTACCTGAAGAGCTCAGTGGTATTCATAATGTATTCCACGTCTACAATCTGAAGAAATGTCTAGCTGATGAATCGCTAGTCATACCACACACAAATGTGCACATAGATGAGAGCTTGAAATTTGTGGAGAAACCTGTGTCGATTGAGGATCGACAGGTAAAAAGGCTTCGAAGGAAGCTTGAGCCTATCGTCAAGGTGAAATGGGATGCCCGTAGAGGTCCTGAATATACGTGGGAATTAGAATCCGCAATGAAAGAGAAATACCCTCAATTGTTTCCGTAAATCTCGAGGACGAGATTTCTTTTAAGGGGGGTGAGGATGTAGCACCTTGAAAATTTATGTCCAATAATGTATGAACACGTGTCATAAGCTCTGAACGTGTGAAAGAATACATTAGAGGGACTAAAGTTGACAAACGGAGAAACTATGTAAATATAAGGGTCCAAAGTGTCAACGATGGATAAATATATTTAAAAATAGCCCTACAAGATGTTTATACCTTCAAACGAATAAATCATGGATCATACGAAGCTAAATCTGAAAGAAAGTGAGAAATTACAAACCACAGGGGCTAAATGTGTCAACATGTGTAAAGTATACCTCTGAGTGACCTTTTAGCAGACCCGAAGCTTTGCAATCGTAAATTATGCTCACTAGAATATGTGGTAAAAATTTTCATAAAGTTTGGTTATCGTATGAGAAAGTTATGGTCAAATTCGTGTACGAAGGGTTAAAAGCGTCAACGTTGAAATTTGTGACTTTTCGGGTGATTACAAGTTGATCAAGGACTTGCCTATGTTTATACACGTTTTAGAACCCTTAAAAATAAGTTTAAAAGGGCAAAAATGCAAGAACAAGAGTTAAAACCACGTAACAAAGGACCAGGGACCAAAATTGCAAAGTTTGAAACTTGTTTGGATGGTCATGGCAGGCCAGGCGGCCCGCGTAAGAAACCCTTAAGGGTTACGCGGCCCGCGAGAGAGACACAGTAATAGAAAAACATGCACAGCTGCCAGTCAGGTCTGTTAACCCACTTTAAAGGGTTATTTTCTAATACCAGAGCTCCCTCCAATGGTTTTTCATGCATAGGGGCACCTGTAAACATCTGGTAGCTATTGTAGACCATTGTGGCATCATCTTGTGAGATTAAATTGGCTATATATGGAGCTCAAGTTGTAACCATTTTGTGCACTCATCTGCAAAAGTTCACAACTTATTTTCTGGAGCTCTCTGGTCAGCAAGCAACCTTCCTAGTGATCCCTAATCATAATTAGGACTCTTGTAAGTACCCTTAACCCTTCTAAATTCGTTTTAGCTTAGTTAATTAGCTAAAAGTCAAACCGTCGTAATTAACATTTGACTTCGTGATTAATTAAAATTTGTCCAGTCAAATCACGAATTAAAAGTACCTTTGAGAAGGTAATTATGTGGGTAATAAACCCTTAAAATGGTATTTTCAGATTCCCACTCTAACTATGTTAATTGTCGAGTCAAAGCTTACTTTAAAAAGTCAACAGAATGCTTATTTTCAAATTAATGCATAATTAGCAATGTAGGATACATGCAACTTGTTTGATCATTGATATAACTTGATAATTAATGTAGGAACATGTCCCAACATGTTCAACTCGACAATTTTCAGTTTAGGCTCGGTTTGGAACCGAAAGTCGCATAGTTTGACTTCTGCTTTGACTTTCAGTTCTGACCCGAATAAGCCAAGTTTAGGATTGCCTTAGAGCTTCTTTTGGACCTATTTACATGTTAGTATAACCCTCTGAGATTATACAACTTGGTTCATTAGATATCCTATTCACATGCATATTTCCGTTAATTGTTTATATGTTGACCATTATGCCCAAATGACTTTAAAATATGATTTCTAAAAATGTAAAAGGGTAGACACCTTAGCTACTGATTTATAAACTTGCACCTAAAATTTGAGATCAGTTTGAGGTATAGCTTAAGAGTTATGCTCATTAACGTAATTAGAAGCTTCTTTAGTAATTAATTGGCGTAAATTGCATATAGCCTATCTAAACTCAAATTTTTATATAAAACTTTGTACCTACTGATATAAAATAATATTTTGGGATTTTTAAAGATTTTTATTTAATTTTAGGCTGAGCATAACTTAGTGTTCTAAGCTTAATTCGGTTAATGCCGGTTTTACCCTTTTGGACTATAAAATGAATTTTATAAATCCTATTGACCCCAAACCTTTTTCTACTGATTCAATATGTTAAATAAATTATTTTGAGCCTTCTGGAATATTAAAAATATCAGCTTTTTATACACAACCCGGAAATGGCTCCAAATCGTCTTTTTAAGCGTTTTTAACGCATAAGTATGTACTAGAACCTTGTTAGGCATATGGGGTTAAAACCTACTGATGTATTCAGTAAATTTTTATATTCTAACAGTAGGCAAATATTTTTAAACTCAGAATTTGAGTTTTGACCTTTTAGGCCTATGTGAAATTACCAAAATGCCCCTACGGAGCATAGTATGGTTATAAGTAATAAATTTCACATATATTTGATACCCTACTGTTATGACTTAATAAAATGAGTATATTTACTGATTTATTCAGACCTGTCACTCAGAATATTATTTAAACTCTTTTACATCCTTTAAAATGACCAAAACGCCCTTCTGAGGCATAGTTTGGGTTTAAAACCATTTAGGGCATAATGGAAGGTATCATTCTGATATCACAACATGTTTAAGGCATATTAACTTAGGAAACTTGTATATGACTCTTATGGTTACTCGTTACGCACTTTACGCGTTCGGATCGGCTTATGTAACTAGTTTACCCCTTTTAGCCGAAAGTGGTCAAACCATATCATTTCTGTCTCAAAATCCAGAATGTGATTAAGTTACCCATACTAAACAAGTATGCAAGCTTGTTGGGTCAAAACCACATTCTAAAACGGTCTTCGCCTTATCATGCGTTTAACCGTAATCTTCATTTAAAACTAACCGGTCTAAGCTTAGGCTAAATTAAAAGACCCGTTAGGATTCTAATAGGTTATTAAAAACCTTCATTCCAGATATAGGAGCCCAGTAAAAGCTATCTGTACTTGCTGATTTGATACGACTGGGATTAAATTTATATTTAGCTCAGGTAAATACTTTTAACTTATTTTCCCTTATACGGGCTTGGGGTACGGTATATAAAATACCGCTTGGTCGGGTAATTGACCTTAACCGGTCGGTGGTTAAGTTTTGTCAAAATGACCCGTTTGAAAATGTTGTTTTGTTTGTTTAACGCCTTTAGGGGTTTAATGACCATGTCCCGGATATCCTTGGCATCATTCAAAGAATGGCCACGACCTTAGCACACGGGTGTAGGCGTACACCCGTAGTGCATTCAAATCAATAAAGTATAATCGTCGGTACGAGAGAAGTCTCGCGACAGAACTATACTAAGTGGTGTGTCTATTAATCTTTAACCCGGCACGACCCGGACAACTGAACGCATAACAAACATGTAATTCTTTTGCAAGATTATAAGCAAATAATGATCCCAAGTTATAAAAAGTTTTGTGCCGCGGGCATTCAAATCAATTTTAAACCTTTTCAAAATGAGTCAGTTAAATTGTATTTACCAGTGTAAACTGACGTATTTTCTAAAAAAGCTAAGTGCAGGTACTACGCGTAATAGGCTGGCCACTCCTTAGCATCGGTAAAAGTCTCGCAAGCTTAGGATGCATGAAGTCTGTTGAATAAAAGTTTCCTCTTTGTTTTGATCCGCCTGTGGATCTATTTCAACTGTTTGTGATACCGGATATTACAATTTTATTTGGTTGAAATAAATCTTTTTTTTGCTTCCGCTGTGCATTTATATTTTGTATTGTTTGACTATGACGATACCAACTACGTCACGGAACCCCCACCGGGCCCGCCGGTGACACGTGGAAAATAGGGGTGTGACATAAGAGTTCTTGTCAATCAAAGGCCATGTTTGGCTAAGTCTCTTACATCACTTGGTGAAGACAAGAATTTAATGTAATATTTTTTATTTTTAATCTTTTCGCACTTTTTATTTGGTTTTGTATTAATGACTTTAATAACTAGTTTCTTATGTTGAAGGTGAAACTTCTTTATCATTTGTCCGTGGTGTCTTGGCATTACTTTTTTGTCTATATAAAGTAAAAGATTTTCAACATTCATATATCTACGGTCTATATAGAGATATGTTGGCTACCTGGTCAGGGGTTAAGGGATTGGTTTAGTAAGGTTCTTTCCTTGTTTAGTATATAGATCCTGCAAGGACCTGGGTCAAGCTTACTAGGACCTCCTTCAATACCCACTGGTATTGGATGGCGGGGGTGCGAATGGCTTGACCCCCTCATATGTAAACTACTATTGATACATTAAACCGGCTACTTGGGATTGTATCCCTGCTGATTCAAACCACTTAGACGAGGGTAACATCACCTTCAAAAGAGGGGCCTACCACTTTACGCACTAATAACTTAATTAATTATCTTTCAATATTCCGACCCTTTGGGATTGTATATTTGTTGACTCAAACCACTAGGTTGAGGGTAACATCACCTTCAAAAGAGGGGCCTACTACTGTAGGATCGTTTTCAGACCCAAACGAGTCGATCAGAAGAGTTTTACTCAGTTTGAATGGCGGAAACAGACAAACTGAGGTCAATTCATCAAGATATACACTTTAAACTGTCGATATGATTGATAAAATGACTTTTACAGCGTGACGACACTTCGGCAGCACTTCGTTGCAAAACCGGAAGGAATGTTATGTGATTTCGCTTGGGAGGACCTATATCTAGCCTCCTTATTCTGCCTGAACATATGTATGTTCATTTCAAGCGGAATCATTACATTTGATTCAAGCGAAATATGCCATGTTAAACTCGAGCGTAATCAGAAACTTATGATTTCGCTTGAAATGTTCTCATGTCATTTCAAGCGGAATCTCCACTATATTCCACTATCTCGTTTTTCGTGCCCTGATCTAACTAGTTTTATACAAGACTCGATACAAGACGAAGACGACAGACGGATGCACCAACAAACTCCCCCTCGGATGTTGACGTAGTCTTCAGTGTCGAGTCTTCGCATTTTCAGTCTTTATCAGCCTTTGGGCTTCTCTTTGAAGTATCTGACGCTGTAAGAATCCTTCAATCTTCTATCTTCTGATTCTATCTTCTCTTGATTAGATCTCTTGATTCCTTAAGTTCATCAGTAGCTTGCGTGAATCACAGGTTTCCAGAAACATAACCTAGCTCTTACAGACTCCCCCTCTCAGCAAGCTGGGATCGCAGTCTGTCTTTCACAGGTTCAGGATTGTTGCCTGGCTCAACGCTCTGCTCAGAAACGAAAGCTGGCTCTTTATCCCAAGATCACCTAGCTCCTCAGGATCGATTAGCCCAGCTCTTGCTCAAACCTGCATAAATCTTTACCCAAAAATATTTTTTTATGATAAAAATTTCACTCACTCAGACACCACTTGTAAGACATCTTAAAATGATTTAACATTTAGAATTTCAGATGAACCACTTGAAGAAATATCATTTTCAAAGCTTTTAATGACCACTTGTAAGATAGATTTTAAATTCTTTTTACTCAAACTCCCTTTCACAAAATGTCATCATGCTTAGCTCTTGGAATTTTGAAAATCAGCTCTCCAACACCAGTTGTTGAAAATCTTTTTGAATTTTTCAAAATTTATGCTAAAACACATTGAAAATCTTTTTAAATTTTTGAATTTAGAGAAATGCAGCAAAGAAATATTTACAGACAATATTTTTGTGAGTTTGTGCAAGAGGATCATATCAGTTTCTGAGACAAATCACCAACACCGTTAAGCTTCATTTCATTTTAAGTTCTAAATAATTCACCTAGATTGTCAGTATACTGGTCCATTTAAATTTTCACACAAAGTTCAACTGTTTCGAGATACGAGATTAATGTCTTAAGAACATGAACTTAATCGCGTGTCCCACCACTTGAATATACTCTCGTATCCAAATCCCAATATTCAGTCTTACAGGTGAGTATACCACAGATGATATCTGTAAGGGGTTAGGTGCGAAACCGTGAGAGCTCAGGTCAGAACTTCCGTTCAGTAGAGAGACGACGGTTCGACTTTTGGTGTGTCCCCTTTAGAGGATCCTTTCTTCAACAGCACATGATTAGCATTTTTCAATGTTTCGTCATTTTTTGTACTGAGGGCGGTGCTATATTTCAAGCATTTGCAGAAAGTATTATACGGGGACTAGGTCAGAATTTCCATTCAGCAGAAGTCCCGGGATAATACCCCAGATATCACTGAGTATAAAGACATAGTATCTCAGAAAGAGGGACCTTTCAAACAAGATTTCAGGGGTTACCCATATATCCAAGAAGTTGTTCACCACGATATAAGCTAGTTTGAATTTAGGTTTATATCTCGTCACAATCTACTAAATGTACAAAAACCTACTGGCATATCCACAGTGAGATTGTTTATCACATTTTAACTTTCCAAATCTTTAGCGTGTTGTGATAACCCACTGATGTACTATCATTTCCTCTTTTTCACAACAAAACTCATTTTTGTTTTATCATGTTTTTGACTTTTTCAAATTTTCTAATGTTTTTGGATTTTCTGAAATTTTTACTCCCCCTAAAATGCAAACACATTTAAAGAAATTTAAAACAAACTGTACAAGAAAATTGACAACCGATATCGAATCGCTTCAAATCGCCATTCACTTGGCATAAACAATCAGAACTCCCCCTTTCAACAAACTATTTTCCCATTAAGATTTCAAAACACTTAAGTTTGTTTTAATCAAAATGGTTTTTTCGGAAAATAAGTTTAGTTGATTTTATCATTTGTAGGGATGTGGTTCATCATATTGTCTTTCACCCAAATGTCACTTGTATGAAGATTATATCAAGTTCAAATTAATGACCTTGATTAATCACGTATCAGAACAAACCTCTGTACCACTCGTACGTAAACACAATCAAATACAAAGAATGATCCTGATTCCTCTTCCACTCTTACCAACCTGGGAACTCCGGCAAGTCAGGTTTTTCATTCAAAGAAAATATCCACCCAAGCCTGACCAGCCTTGGGTGTTACCGAGTCATCACCACTCGGTTTCTTACCTTTCCTCTTCTTCTCATAGAATTCTTTAATCCCTTTGACTTTTCGGTCAACCATTTTTCCAAAGATGTGTTTTACCTTGGGGTTAAAAGCCTTTTCAACATCAAAAACCTTTTTGTCAGAATAAAATTGGTTTGAAATCTCAATTTTACCAATTTTCTTCTTAAAATTTTCAGCCCTAAGTGGTGGAAAATTTTCATCATCCACAGTCGGAACTGATTTGTTTCCATCTACCTCAACCTGTGGATCCTCTGATTTTGTGGAATCAGATTCATCACCAGAAGACAGCTCCTCTGATTTTGACCTATCAGAATCATCGCTAGAGCTATCAACAGACTTCTTAACAACCCATTTCTGGTTGTCATATTTAGCTCTTTTCTTGTAAAACTTGTTTGAACATTCACCAATTTCAAATTTTGAATTTTTGAATAATTTGGTTCTGTCAATTGGTGGTTCAAACTCAATCACTTTTTCTTTCAGTTTAGAAACTCCCTGTTTGGATTGAATTGCCTGTGAACAGTTCATGGCAATATGACCACTTTTTCCACACTTGAAACAGGTTCGAGTTTCATTTTTCTGATCAATCGTCTTCATCTCATCTTACTTCTTTGCAAGGAACTCTTTGTTTGATTGTCTCCAAAATTCTTTCTTTTCTTCTTCGTCTGCTGACGTACCTGAAACAAATGTCATCTTTGATTTAAAATCTCGAACATATTTTTCATTTTTCTATTTTTCTATTGGAGTAAAACCTAATCCTTTCTTTTTGAAATTACCGTTATGGTTTGGTTTCTTTTGAAAACCAAAACCAGAACTGTAACCCTTGTAGGATCGTGATCTGACCCGAATGAGTCGTTCAGAGGCGTTCTTCTATGTTTCAGGTGCGGAATAACAAGAAACGTAGGTAGAAATAGCTTGTTCTTCACTTAATCTACTGTTTTATTGATTTGACAATGATTACAGCTCGATCTTTACACCGGTAGCACTTTGGTATGGAATTTGACAAAGTTACAAATGTCACACCCCGACCACGTAGGACAACAAACCGTGGCGGAAACATCGGGGAGTGTTGTAACAGAAGCAATCGTTTCACAACCATGGATACAAAAAGTGTTTCGTTTTATTGATAATATTAAGCATTGCATTGTCTTAACATAGAATAAACAAGTTTTATATTGTCTATCATAGTTATTATGTCACTAAGGCCTCGTCCAGATCCTATGTGACGCATGCATCCTAGCAGTCATTCAAGTATCAACACCTGAAACATATGTAAAAACTTAGTCAGCAAAGAAATGCTGGCGAGTACATAGGTTTTATAGGAGTGTCGAATTCATGGCTAGTTTAAGTGTTGCAATACTTTATTAAAAACTTTGTTTTGAAAAGAGTATAATATTGCAACTTAATTGACCAACTCGAATCAAGTGGGTTATAGTTTATAAAACCTCGTAGCCATGATTCTCAACCCAAAAACCTTTGCTTTAGAATACCAACTTGTAAAACATCTTGTAAAAACTCGTTAAAAACTCGCATAGTTTATACCTCTTAGAAAAACATCGTTGTGTGATATCGTTTCAAAATCGTTAACCCAAGTGAACTAAATAACGCCACGATATGTAATATGATGAAAACACTTATATATAAGAAGTACCATCGGCGTATCTACCATGTTTTCACCACATTACACCCGTCTCGTTATCCAAACACTTAACCAAAAACCAATCGCTTATCGAAATCGTTTAACATCGTTTCCAAGTTGTTCCCAAATCGTTTACTCGTTTCACCTCGTGTATCTCGTTTCAAATCGTTTAACTCGTCTCAAAATCGTATTCGTTTTAATAGTGAACTACTTTTGGTCGTCTCGCTAATAACATTCAAACCTGTGTGACTCGATTATTGTTCAACTCGTTTTCGCATTAACAAACCTCCAAAGGGTAAGTTAACAGTTATCAGATTCAGTCGTTACCCACAACCCCCACACATAACCATGGGTGCAGTGCAATAACGGGATTTGTCAGATCCTATGGTACCATAACCTAATACTGGTCGGCTTGATCAATGCTAATGAATGTCATTCGTTATGTAATTACAACCAACAAGTCGGGTACACCTTATCGAAATCGTTATTAGTTTTGCATAAACCACCTTAATCGTTTTTGAAATCATCGTTTAAACTTTGAAATTCGTTTGGTACATATGAATCACCCCAAAACAATTGAAAATAGTAAAATAGGGGAACTATGTACTCACCTTGGGTGCGTTTTTAAATGTTAACATAATCCCTCAAATTGTTTATGCGTCCTAAATAAAGTAAGGATGATTTTAATAATCAAAATTCACATAAATACCGAAGTTTCTCCGATACTTAGAATTTTCACATAACTTTGAGTTTTCTCGAAAAGTTATTATTTTTGATTATTTTGGTGTATTTGTATATATACATATACTCAAGCGTAATATGCATAACCTTGTCAACACTAACACATCATTATACACATATTGTAAAACATATAGCACATTGTGACACATTAAATTTACTTATGAACAACCCATTCTATTTATGTTGAAAAACACTTATTTTAGCGTTTCGGTAACATTTTTGGACGTCGGAAGCCACGTATGACTAAACGAACACCAAGTTAACTTAATATAAATTAAAACACTTATTTTTTTTACTAAAATATCAGTTTGGTTACTGATCAAAAACAATTTAATAAAAATCCTCCGAAAAGGCGATTTTTAACCGTTTTACCGCATAGTTTTGCATCAAACGTTACCCGAACCATCCCAAATCGAAACGACTTGAAATTTTGACACAACCCATGTTATTTGCTGAATAAAATAATGGTTATACTCACAATAGTGCAGGTATTAAATAGAGCATATAAATCATGCAAATTTCACATATTTTATCACTTTTTAAGCTATATGTACAACATGCAATGCTACCAAACCTATGTCAAAGTTTTATGCCATTATATTACACCAAAAAATGTTATTTTTAGTGTTTATAACCTGTTCAAAAATATTTTTGTCATACAACCATTTTTCATCATCTCTTGAGCTTTAAATCAACATATTTTCACATGTACAAGTGTCTAAAGCATATCAACATTTTATATGAGTTTAGATGCATCAAATATGTGCTATATTCATGCTTATTTGCTGATATACTTGAACACTTAACATATCATATATAGATCATCAATCACTTGCATTTAAACTTATTATTCAAGAACATGCAACAACATAAACAAGTACTTAACAAGAAATCAAACTTCAAGACTCATACACACATATATATATGTACGGTTATACATACATACATATCACCACCATTTTTTTTCGTTTGTTTCATGACCCATTTCTTTTAGATTTCAAGTTTAGTGAAAATTCCAAGATTCAAGAGAACTTCAAATCATCAAGAACAACCAAGAATCAAAAGTATGATTTAAACATAAATGTTATACCTTCAAGATTCAAGTAGGTTGTGGGATGAGATTTTGATGATAGAAAGTTTGAAATTACTTGAATGCACCTTGGAAACCCCTTTGGATCTTCACACTAACTTGAATTTAGCTTGAAATGGTGATGAATTCTCAAGAACAAGATTGAAGATATGGATATGGAGAGAGAGAGAGGTGTGGACGGTCATGAGGGGGAGAGAGAGAGGAGTTGAGTGTTGTAATGATCTTGCAGGATTGAGTAGGATATTTATAGAGATTTTGCATGATCTTAAAAAAATCTAAAGAAATCAAATAAAATCCAAGAAAGATATGAATGGATTATGGAAGATTTTTGCAAGATCTTGAAAATATATGGTGGGGGCCACATCAATGTGACCGTGAAATTGAATGGGGGGGGTTAAATGTAATTTTGATGGTATATTAGATAGTAAACAGGTGTTTAACTGGATACCGGGTATTTTATCTAGCGTTTAAATCCCGATTTATGGCGTTCCAATTTATTTTTATTATTCTATAAAAATAAACTCGCCAAAATATTACTGAAATAAATTTCAGTTGCCAAGACTGGCTGCGTTGTCCGCGTTTCGCAGTGAAAGCACTGTGTCGCGCAGAAACACGCGGTACGTGCTTAAACTTGGAAAATAACGTTTTTAAGCGTTTTAATTTATTTTTCAACACGAACTTGATTAAAATAAGATTTTAATCATAACCGAATATTTGTGGGATTTAAATATTATCCGGGCGGTCACCAACGTTCGTTTCGCAGTTTTGTCGTAATTAGTTCTTTAGTTCAAATAAACATGTTTTTGCCATACCGAATCCTTCAAAACTTATTTCTAAGTTATGTAAAGGATATTTAGGGTATGTTTAGCTTACGTCACAGTTCCAGAGTGTACGTTGCGTTAAACTGATCGCGTTTAAGCACCAATTTGCGTATAACCTTCCAGAAGGTGATCTAAAGCTTGAAATCGGAATCGAATCAAATTGTAAAATTGTCAAACACAAATACACATATATTAACACTAAAACACATTGTTTTATTAATAATCAACATTGTTTTACATCGTACAGAGATTACAGAGCACAGTTGTCACAGTTTCCCCTACTTCAGGAAATTTCGTCCCGAAATTTTATTTAGATGAAACTTGTGAAAGCTTGAAACATGAAGTCGAAAAGATAAAACAACACCGGTTAGGGTTCCGAACTTCTAGTAACTTTAAATAACATTATGCTTGCAAGGTAAGAGGGGCACTTATATACAAGTATATGAAGCGTCATTGGTGCGTCCACCGTACCTTCATTACATTGTTCACATTTCGTTATTGTTGTCACTATTGGTTCTTACACATGACAAATCTTACTGTGGTTTCTGTGCACTGAATTTTTATAATTATGTACGCGTCCATAATTACGTAATTCCTTGCATAGTCCACACAGTGCATTTAATAATGTGTAGGGGAAAAACCGAATGAATGAACCTGTGATGAGTGTGACTGGGCCACCATAGGGTCCTTTCAGCTGTATCATCACATGCCACTCTTAACCAGATTCTGAGTCAATCTTTAACTAGACCACTCAAGGGTCTATTTTCGAATCATGGAATTGTACTATATAATCCAAGGGTCTTAACTACCACCTAGAAACCCATTAAGGATTTAAGATAGTACCTTTTGATATCCTATTATGAATCCCTCATATGAGGATATGGAAGATTCTATGAGGATTTGGATAACGAAAAAAAATCGGATCTCATAATAAAAGAGAACACCTAAACACATAATCGCATTAATCGTTTAACTTGACCTTTAGAAGTACATGGTAGCTTGGTGATGAGATCCATTGCAATGCTCTCCCATTTCCAAACCGGTGTCTCTGGTTGTACAAGCAAACCAGAAGGTCGTTGATCTTCAGCCTTGACTTTAAGACAAGTTAGGCATTTCGATACATACAAGGCAACATCTTTCTTCATACCAGGCCACCAGATCTTAGTACGAAGATCCTTGTACATTTTATCAGCACCAGGATGGATAGAATATCGGGACTTATGAGATTCGTCCATCACTAGGGTGCGGAGATCGTCTTGTTTCGGGATCCACAAACGATCCTTGAAATAAAGCAAACCATCGCTTTTTGCTTCGAGTTTAAGCTCAAGCTGATGTGGTAATTCCATAACCATCAACTTCTGTGAAACACAAAGTTGCTGAGCTTGAAGAACACGAGATTGAAGATCAGATAGTGTTTGAACGGAATGAAGCTTGACTTGCTCTTTTCGACTAAGCGCATCGGCCACGACATTCGCCTTACCAGGATGGTAGCGAATTTCGCAATCGTAATCGTTCAAGAGTTCAACCCAACGTCGTTGCCTCATGTTCAGCTCTTTCTGATTAAGAATATGATGAAGACTTTTGTGGTCTGTGAAAACCACACACTTCGTTCCATAGAGGTAGTGTCTCCAGATCTTAAGCGCGAAAACCACAGCTCCTAACTCGAGATCATGAGTCGTCTAGTTCTTCTCGTGGATTTTCAGCTGTCGAGATGCATATGCAATAACTTTACCTCGTTGCATGAGGACGCAACCAAGGCCTAAGTTGGATGCGTCGCAATAGACAACGAAACCATCGTTTCCCTCGGGCATAGATAGAACAGGAGCATTACATAACTTTTGCTTCAGCGTTTGGAACGCTTCTTCTTGTTTGGGTCCCCACTCAAAAGGCTTATTCTTCTGAGTCAAAGCAGTGAGTGGAACCGCAATTTTTGAGAAATTTGAAATGAATCGACGATAATAACCAGCAAGACCAAGAAAAGATCGAATCTCTGTCGGCGTTGTCGGTGTATTCCACTCCTTAATAGCAGCAATCTTGGATGGATCCACATGAATACCCTGCTCGTTGACTATATGACCTAGAAACTGAACTTCTTTAAGCCAGAATTCACACTTGGAGAATTTAGCGAAAACCTGTTCCTTCTTAAGGGGTTCCAACGTTAAGCGAAGGTGTTGCTCGTGATCGGCTCGAGTCTTCGAATAAATGAGGATATCGTCGATGAACACAATAATGAACTTATCTAAATAAGGTTTACAGACCCTATTCATTAAGTCCATAAAGATAGCTGGAGCATTCGTCAAGCCAAAAGGCATGACTGTGAACTCGTAATGCCCATATCTCGTGCGGAAAGCAGTTTTGGGAATATCTTCTTCGAGAACACGAAGTTGATGATACCCAGAACGCAGATCGATCTTAGAAAAACATGAAGCACCTTGCAGCTGGTCAAAGAGATCATCAATTCGAGGTAGGGGATATCGATTCTTGATGGTAAGCTTATTAAGCTCACGATAATCGATACACATTCGAAAGGACCCATCTTTCTTTTTCACGAAGAGGACAGGAGCTCCCCAAGGTGAATAACGCGGACGGATGAATCCTTTATCAAATAACTCTTGAAGCTGTTTCGATAACTCTTGCATCTCTAACGGTGCATGACGATAAGGTGCTTTCGCAATCGGGTTGGCATTAGGTACAAGGTCGATATGAAACTCAACTTGACGAACTGGAGGCAAACCAGGCAGTTCATCGGGAAACACCTCTGGATAATCCCGAACAATCGGAATATCCTGGATACTCTTACTCTCGCCTTTCTCCTCGGTGGTATGTGCCAGGAAAGCGACATATCCTTTTCGCAAATAACTTTGAGCCTTCGTACACGACATAAGCTTCAAACCACCTGATGGCTTCTCTCCACGAACTTCCAGAATATCGCTAGACGGAAGAGGAATACGAACAATCTTATCGAAACAAACCACCTCAGCGTGGTGTTTGGTTAACCAATCCATTCCTACGATGACGTCGAGGCTCCCAAGTTGCATTGGCGTGAGGTCAATAGGAAAAAGATGGCTATCAAGGTTCAACTGACAATCACGAATAACAGAATCGAGAACAAGAGGTTTACCAGTAGCAACTTCGACAGATAAGGGTTTCCTTAGTTTTTTTTTTCCCAAGGAATTAAAGTGATTACTTAGATTGCCAATTTCGTTTCTTAGAATGAAACGAGCACTTAGCATCTTCGAGAAAATCATGAGCGATCATATGAACAAGAGAACTACACATACGGTTATTTTGGTGTGGGTATCATAGGGTATGCCATACACACAAGCAACTACATTTGTACATCGGAATTGCAAATAAAGATTTATTTATAAACAAAAATCGATTGTTTCCGAGTTCAAAGGAAAACACTAGAAACATAACATAAGATTCGGATTATTCAAAGCAGCAGCTTCTTCTAATCGGCCCATTGCTCATCCATGGGTCGGACAAACCTTGGGCATTTGTTCCTGAAATGACCCATTTCGCCATAGTTGTAGCAAGTACCAGACGGAAAACGAGCTCGTGCTGGATTTGCTTGAACAACAGTAGGATTTGCAACAGTTTTATTTCGGATCGCATAGCGACATGTTTTGACCAAATGTCCCCATCGTCCACAGTGGGTACATTTGGAACATGGTGTTTGATCTGGATGATGACCATTGCATTGATTGCACAAGGGAGCAGTTCCCAAGTACGGCTTCTTGGCTGGTTGTGCTTCCACATGGCTAGGTTTTGCTTGATTTGGTGTAACGGCTACAGGCTTCTTTGGAGCCTTACGTTTCCTTGACTTTTTCGGAGGCTTGGCTTCTGCTTTCTTTGATGCTTCTTGGGTGGCTTCGTTATTGTGATGAGACATGGCGACAACTAATTCAACAGTCTTCAGGATAACTTCGCCTATTTGCTGGGCAAATTTGTCAGTTTGCACGGACATTTGAATGTCGTTGCGACGATGAGACATTCTAGAGGAAGTGAAAGACATTGGAGAAAACAAGAGAAATGTTATCGGATAATTAAAACAGAACAACAACGCATAAAAGGTGCGATCATATGTTTGTTACTTAAGGCAAACAAAATGATGACGTTTAATCAAAGTAAACGGGTCACATTAATGTATCACCGAAGACATGCTCGCCTATAAGTGAACACTCACCCCAAGAGTTCCCAGGTAAGAGTGACTGGTCCGATTATGTGGATTTGTACGAACACTCTAGCCTTAGACAGAAAACTCAGGGTACAGGCATTCACTCTTCCAGTTTGCACGTGTTCACATTATTTTAACCCAAACTTTGACGAGATTTTGAAAATTAAAAAGGCACTAAGACAAATTTGAATCAAACTGGAAGGGTTCAAAACCATAAAACAGAGGGTTCAAACCCTAGTAATCAGTTATCCCAGAACAGATGATTAATTTTCGAAGCAGATTCAGATTTGTGTTCTTGTTGTGGTTATCACCTAAGGATAGGTGACGGTATTGTTTTAAAATCTAAACACAAGTAAACTTGTGTTAGGGTCCTAAGGTTATAGTCTAGGTCAAACATTACTAATAACCTAATTCCCTATAACCGTTAGCTCTGATACCAACTCTTCTGTCACACCCCGACCACGTAGGACAACAAACCGTGGCGGAAACATCGGGGAGTGTTGTAACAGAAGCAATCGTTTCACAACCATGGATACAAAAAGTGTTTCGTTTGATTGATAATATTAAGCATTGCATTGTCTTAACATAGAATAAACAAGTTTTATATTGTCTATCATAGTTATTATGTCACTAAGGCCTCGTCCAGATCCTATGTGACGCATGCATCCTAGCAGTCATTCAAGTATCAACACCTGAAACATATGTAAAAACTTAGTCAGCAAAGAAATGCTGGCGAGTACATAGGTTTTATAGGAGTGTCGAATTCATGGCTAGTTTAAGTGTTGCAATACTTTATTAAAAACTTTGTTTTGAAAAGAGTATAATATTGAAACTTAATTGACCAACTCGAATCAAGTGGGTTATAGTTTCTAAAACCTCGTAGCCATGATTCTCAACCCAAAACCTTTGCTTTAGAATACCAACTTGTAAAACATCTTGTAAAAACTCGTTAAAAACTCGCATAGTTTATACCTCTTAGAAAAACATCGTTGTGTGATATCGTTTCAAAATCGTTAACCCAAGTGAACTAAATAACGCCACGATATGTAATATGATGAAAACACTTATATATAAGAAGTACCATCGGCGTATCTACCATGTTTTCACCACATTACACCCGTCTCGTTATCCAAACACTTAACCAAAAACCAATCGCTTATCGAAATCGTTTAACATCGTTTCCAAGTTGTTCCCAAATCGTTTACTCGTTTCACCTCGTGTATCTCGTTTCAAATCGTTTAACTCGTCTCAAAATCGTATTCGTTTTAATAGTGAACTACTTTTGGTCGTCTCGCTAATAACATTCAAACCTGTGTGACTCGATTATTGTTCAACTCGTTTTCGCATTAACAAACCTCCAAAGGGTAAGTTAACAATTATCAGATTCAGTCGTTACCCACAACCCCCACACATAACCATGGGTGCAGTGCAATAACGGGATTTGTCAGATCCTATGGTACCATAACCTAATACTGGTCGGCTTGATCAATGCTAATGAATGTCATTCGTTATGTAATTACAACCAACAAGTCGGGTACACCTTATCGAAATCGTTATTAGTTTTGCATAAACCACCTTAATCGTTTTTGAAATCATCATTTAAACTTTGAAATTCGTTTGGTACATATGAATCACCCCAAAACAATTGAAAATAGTAAAATAGGGGAACTATGTACTCACCTTGGGTGCGTTTTTAAATGTTAACATAATCCCTCAAATTGTTTATGCGTCCTAAATAAAGTAAGGATGATTTTAATAATCAAAATTCACATAAATACCGAAGTTTCTCTGATACTTAGAATTTTCACATAACTTTGAGTTTTCTCGAAAAGTTATTATTTTTGATTATTTTGGTGTATTTGTATATATACATATACTCAAGCGTAATATGCATAACCTTGTCAACACTAACACATCATTATACACATATTGTAAAACACATAGCACATTGTGACACATTAAATTTACTTATGAACAACCCATTCTATTTATGTTGAAAAACACTTATTTTAGCGTTTCGGTAACATTTTTGGACGTCGGAAGCCACGTATGACTAAACGAACACCAAGTAAACTTAATATAAGTTAAAATACTTATTTTTTTACTAAAATATCAGTTTGGTTACTGATCAAAAACAGTTTAATAATAATCCTCCGAAAAGGCGATTTTTAACCGTTTTACCGCATAGTTTTGCATCAAACGTTACCCGAACCATCCCAAATCGAAACGACTTGAAATTTTGACACAACCCATGTTATTTGCTGAATAAAATAATGGTTATACTCACAATAGTGCAGGTCTTAAATAGAGCATATAAATCATGCAAATTTCACATATTTTATTACTTTTTAAGCTATATGTACAACATGCAATGCTACCAAACCTATGTCAAAGTTTTATGCCATTATATTACACCAAAAAATGTTATTTTTAGTGTTTATAACCTGTTCAAAAATATTTTTGTCATACAACCATTTTTCATCATCTCTTGAGCTTTAAATCAACATATTTTCACATGTACAAGTGTCTAAAGCATATCAACATTTTATATGAGTTTAGATGCATCAAATATGTGCTATATTCAAGCTTATTTGCTGATATACTTGAACACTTAACATATCATATATAGATCATCAATCACTTGCATTTAAACTTATTATTCAAGAACATGCAACAACATAAACAAGTACTTAACAAGAAATCAAACTTCAAGACTCATACACACATATATATATGTACGGTTATACATACATACATATCACCACCATTTTTTTTCATTTGTTTCATGACCCATTTCTTTTAGATTTCAAGTTTAGTGAAAATTCCAAGATTCAAGAGAACTTCAAATCATCCAGAACAACCAAGAATCAAAAGTATTATTTAAACATAAATGTTATAACTTCAAGATTCAAGTAGGTTGTGGGATGAGATTTTGATGATAGAAAGTTTGAAATTACTTGAATGCACCTTGGAAACCCCTTTGGATCTTCACACTAACTTAAATTTAGCTTGAAATGGTGATGAATTCTCAAGAACAAGATTGAAGATATGGATATGGAGAGAGAGAGAGGTGTGGACGGTCATGAGGGGGAGAGAGAGAGGAGTTGAGTGTTGTAATGATCTTGTAGGATTGAGTAGGATATTTATAGAGATTTTGCATGATCTTAAAAAAATCTAAAGAAATCAAATAAAATCCAAGAAAGATATGAATGGATTATGGAAGATTTTTGCAAGATCTTGAAAATATATGGTGGGGGCCACATCAATGTGACCGTGAAATTGAATGGGGGGGGGTTAAATGTAATTTTGATGGTATATTAGATAGTAAACAGGTGTTTAACTGGATACCGGGTATTTTATCTAGCGTTTAAATCCCGATTTATGGCGTTCCAATTTATTTTTATTATTCTATAAAAATTAACTCGCCAAAATATTACTGAAATAAATTTCAGTTGCCAAGATTGGCTGCGTTGTCCGCGTTTCGCAGTGAAAGCACTGTGTCGCGCAGAAACACGCGGTACGTGCTTAAACTTGGAAAATAACGTTTTTAAGCGTTTTAATTTATTTTTCAACACGAACTTGATTAAAATAAGATTTTAATCATAACCGAATATTTGTGGGATTTAAATATTATCCGGGCGGTCACCAACGTTCGTTTCGCAGTTTTGTCGTAATTAGTTCTTTAGTTCAAATAAACATGTTTTTGCCATACCGAATCCGTCAAAACTTATTTCTAAGTTATGTAAAGGATATTTAGGGTATGTTTAGCTTACGTCACAGTTCCGGAGTGTACGTTGCGTTAAACTGATCGCGTTTAAGCACCAATTTGCGTATAACCTTCTAGAAGGTGATCTACAGCTTGAAATCGTAATCGAATCAAATTGTAAAATTGTCAAACACAAATACACATATATTAACACTAAAACACATTGTTTTATTAATAATCAACATTGTTTTACATCGTACAGAGATTACAGAGCACAGTTGTCACAACAAATGAGTTCGCTTATGTGGTATTTATAGTGTTGGTAGGTTCCCACATACAGACATGTACACATAAGCGGACCAGGTAGGTTCCCATATATGGACATGTATGAATAAGCGGACCAGGTAGGTTCCCATATACGGACATGTATGAATAAGCGGACCAGGTAGGTTCCCATATACGGACATGTACGAATAAGTGGACCAGGTAGGGCCCATATACGGACATGTACGAATAAGTGGACCAGGTAGGTTCCCATATACGGACATGTACACATAAGCGGACCTACACCCTAATTACATACATTTTCATATTTTCTCGTAATTCGAGCCCTAATCTATACAATACAATGAAAGACTCGATACAAGACGAAGTCGACAGATGTAGTGCACCAACAGACTCCCCCTCAGATGTTGACGGAGTCGACTATCGAGTCACAATAATGATGTGTCTTCACATCTTCAGTCTTGATCAGTCTCTGGGCTTTTCTTTCTCTCTGTCTTCAGACTCCCCCTCTCGATTTACTGGTATTCCTTTGTTCTTCAGTAACATCTTCAGGATCGTTATCTGGCCTTCACAGAATCAAGATTGATTTCCAGGATCGAAACTTGGCTTTCTTCAATCAGAGGTTCTTCAGGAATCGAGACCTGGCACTCTATCTTCAGATCCAAGATCGAAACCTGGCTATTCCTACACATTCTTAACCTAGAAATAAATTTTCTAAAAATAACAATTTGAAAGCATCAACACTAACTCTTCCTCAGAAATAAGTGCACCAACTACAACTCTCCCTCAAATTACTTTCTCTATGATGAACCACTTGTTGATTTAAAAAAAATTTTGACATTTAAAGCACACTCCCCCTCACAACAATGTCATCATGTTTAGCACTCGGAATTTTGAAAACCAGCTTTCCTACATCAGTTGTCAAAAAATCTTTTTGATTTTTTCAAAAATTTTTGCTAAAGCACATACAAAATCTTTTTGGATTTTTCAAAAAAAAAATAATTGACACCACTTGTAAAAGCACGAGAATGCAGAAATGAAATATTTACAAACATATTTTTGTGAGTTCGTGTAAGAGGATCATATCAGTTTATGAGACATGTCACTAACACCGTTAAGCTTGATTACATTTTCAGTTCAAAACAATTCACCTAGATTGTCAGTATATCGGTCCACTGAAATTCTCACACAAAGTTCAATTGATCCGAGATACGATGTTAATGTCTTAGATACTGACTTATTCGTGTGTCTCACTACTTGAATATACTCCCGTATCCAGATCCAAATATTCAGTCTTACAGGTGAGTATACCACAGCTGATATCTGTATAGGGGTTAGATGCGAGGGCCGTGAGAGCTCAGATCGATACTTCCGTATACGCAGAGAGATGACTGCTTCGACTTTTGGTGTGTCCCCTTTAGAGGATCTTTTAATTTCAACAGCAGCGACTATCAATTTTATTGTTTCATCAGCATGCTGAGGGCTAAGCTATGTTTCAAGCTTTTTGCGGAAAGCATTATCCGAGGACTAGGTCAGTACTTCCAAACAACAGAAGTCCCGGGATAATACCCCAGATATCACTGAGCATAAAGACCTAGTATCTCAGAATAAGGGACCTTTCAAACAAGATTTCAGGGGTTACCTATATATCCAAGTTTGTGTTAACCCACAGAACAAGCAAGTTTGAAATTTAGTTTATATCTCGTTACAATTTACTAAATGTGCGAAAACCTACTGACACATCCACAGTAAGATTGTTCATCACATTTTTCTATACATTTCTTTAGCATGTTGTGACAGTCCACTGATGTACAATCATTTCCTCTTTTATACAACAAAACTCATTTTTGAATTTTATCATGTTTTTGTTTTTTTTTTCAAATTTTCAAATGTTTTTGGATTTTCTGAAATTTCCCTACTCCCCCTAAAATGCAAACACATTTCAAAGGAAATTTGAAAACTACTAGACTCTTGACATATTTGAAAAGTAAAAATTAAAACAAACTGTACAGAAACTTGACAACTGACATCGAATCACATCAAATCGCCATTCACTCGACAAAAACAATCTGAAATCCCCCTTTCAACAAACCATTTTCTCATTTAGATCTCAAAACACTTAAGTTTGTTTTAATCGAAATGATTTTTCCGGAAAATGAGTTTGTTTTTACCACTTTTTAAGTTTACCACTTGTGAAGCATGGGGATATGGTTCATCATCTTGTTTATCAATCTCATATGTATAGTAAATCAAGTACAACTTAATGTCCCTGATTTACTATTTGCAGTTCAGAAACCTCTATATCACTTGTAAACATAATCTCTTCAAAGTATAACCAACAAATACCACTTGTAAGTAAACCCAAAGAATACCACTTGTAGGTTTTCCTGTAGGAGGGAGACGTCTACAAAAACCTCTTTACCACTTGTAAGATTAGTCAGAAAGATGCCGATTCCTGCTTCTCAATTACCAACCTGGAAGTTCCGGCGTAGTCCTTCAACCTGTAAAATTAAAACACTATTCAAAATCTTTCAAACAAACTTTTCAACCACTAGAATGATGCCGATTCCTGATCCACGATATAAACTTGGGATCTCCGGCATAGTCCTAAGACTTCTATGGGAAACAAACTTCCATCCAAGTCTTTTCAGACTTGATGGCTTTCAACTCTTACGCAGTGGGGTTGTATGTTGCCTTTTTAGTCGCATAAAAATCTTTAACCCCCTTTGCTTTCCCATTCAACATTTTCCCAAATATTTTCTTTACACTTCCATTAAATGTTTTCTCGACATCAAATTCTTTTTTCTCAGTGTAAAACTGTTTTGAAATATCAACTTTTCCAATGTTCTTTTTAAGTTCTTCAAATTTCAGTGATGGAAATTCATCATCATTCACTGAAATTTTCTCCTCAACCTGTGGCTCTTCTGGCTTTGTGGAACCAGATTCATCGCCGACATTTTCATCATTCTTTTTAACAATCCACACTTGGTTGGCTTTGTGGAACCAGATTCATCGCCGACATTTTCATCATTCTTTTTAACAACCTCATATTTTGAATTTTCAAAAATTTTAAGTCTATTGGTTGGTGGTTCAACATCAACAACTTTGTCTTTTAATTTCTGAGAAACTCCCTGTTTTGTTTTTGCATTTGTCGAACAGTTCCATGCAATGTGACCAGCTTCATTGCACTTGTAACAGGTTCGACTCTCTCTTTGATAAAACACTTCAGTTCCATTCTTCTTTCTTTCAGCAAGAAACTCTTGATTTGACTGTCTCCAGAATGGTTTCTTCTGTTCATCTTCTGAGCTTCCACCTGACACAAATTCTGTTTTTGTTTTAGAATTTTTATCATTTTTATAGTTTTCTGGTGGAACAAAGCCTAATCCTTTCTTTTTGTAGCTACGATTTTGGTTAGGTTTCTTTTGAAAACCAGAACCAGAATTGTAACCCTTTTTCTTGTTTAGACGTTGTTGAACTCTTGAAGTGTACTTTTTAGGTTGTAGGATCGTGATCTGACCCGAATGAGTCGTTCAGAGGCGTTCTTCTATGTTTCAGGTGCGGAATAACAAGAAACGTATTTAGAAATAGCTTGTTCTTCACTTAATCTACTGTTTTATTGATTTGACAATGATTACAGCTCGATCTTCACACCGGCAGCACTTCGGTATGGAATTTTACAAAGTTACAAATGAGTTCGCTTATGTGGTATTTATAATGTTGGTAGGTTCCCACATACGGACATGTACACATAAGCGGACCAGGTAGGTTCCCATATACGGACATGTACGAATAAGCGGACCAGGTAGGTTCCCATATACGGACATGTACGAATAAGCGGACCAGGTAGGTTCCCATATACGGACATGTACACATAAGCGGACCTACACCCTAATTACATACATTTTCATATTTTCTCGTAATTCGAGCCCTAATCTATACAATACAATGAAAGACTCGATACAAGACGAAGTCGACAGATGTAGTGCACCAACACTTTTTCTTGTTTAATCTTTGTTGAACTCTTGAGGTGTATTTTTTAGGTTTATCAGTAAGATTTAAATCTTCTATTTCAGAAATATTGATTTCTGTTAGTTTGAAAACCTTTTTTATCATCTCAGTTTTGACACCTCTTATTGGAAATTCCTCATCAGAATATAATTTGTCAGAATCATTCAAAGTATAAGCAACTTTAAACGGTTCGTCATCCAAATTAGATTTTGATAACAGTAATTTTTTATCATAAACTCTTTTGCCCTGTTTTTCATTTTGACCCAGAGTGTTGGACTCAGACTTTGACTCTGACATTGACTCTGACTTTGACTCCTCTGTTTCATCGTTATCTAACACATGATCCACCACTTTTTTCATCAATTGAGATTGTTGATCAGTGTCAGACGATGTAAACGTCACATCAATATTTTCTGGCAAATTGACTGAGGACTCTGACTCCCATTGTAAATTTGTAGCCTTTTTGACTCTTTCAGAATTTGGATTTCTGGGCAAATATCCATTTTCCAGCGGGGGTGGACACTTTTTGTAACTGACACCTTGTTTCTTACCAGAATTCTTTTTGTCAGTCTTTTTCTTTGTGTTATTTTTCTTTTCGTTCTTCTTTTCAGGAGTCTTTTCTTCATAAACTTTTCCAGCATTCTTTTCTTCAGTTACTTCATCCTCTTCAAATGCCTTCATTCCTTCAACAGTTGGATAAATCCTGTCAATGACATAAGAAGTACATGAGTAACTTTTCAACAAACGATTTACTCTTTCATTCAATTCTTTGAGCTTCCAGTTTTTGTTCTAGAGCAGCACACTTCTCAATGTAGTTGTTCATAACTTTCTGTTTGATCCTGAACGCTCCTTGAAGTGTCTTCATTGCTGTTGCCTACTCTTCACTTGTGCCATTGTACATGTTCATGGCTTTGTTCAGCACATCATAAGATTACTTCAATCCGTTCATGTTGTGAATCAACGAACTGTTTTGTTGAAGGATCGCGTAGTTGACCCGAACGAGTCGTTCAGAGGAGTTTTGATCTGTTTCATGTGCGGAAAACAAGAAACAGACTTAGAAACAGCTTGTTCTTCACTTTAAACTCCTTGTATATTGATTTAACAGTGATTACACGCACTAGATAAACCGGCAGCACCTCGGTATCCAAAATCACACATACAACTACTGATTTCGCTCGAAGACCTAATGCCCCTATATATAATGTTCTGATTCCGCTTGAACATGCTCAAGCTGAATCAAGCTTCAAGCGAAATCTCCTCATATGACACTCAAGCGAAATAACATATTTCTGATTTCGCTTGAAAGTGCACTTTCCACTTTCAAGCGGAATCACATCACATAACCCTAAAAACTCCTATTTTCTCGATCTACGTGCCCTGATCTTAACTATCTAGAGAAAGACTCGATACAAGACAAAGTCGACAGATGCATGCACTAACAGACTCCCCCTCAGATGTTGATGAGTCTTACGGTGTCGAGTCTTCACATCTTCAGTCTTGATCCGTCTCTGGGCTTCACACTTTCTATTTTCTCTTGCATGTCTTCAGATTCCCCCTAACAATGTGTTGGCATTCCTTAAGTTCATCAGCATCATCTGTTTCAGGATCATAATCTGGCTTTCACAAGTTCAAGATCGTTGCCTGGCTCAAACTTTGTCCACAGAATCGAAACCTGACTCATGCTCTATCCACAGAATCCTCAGGTATCGGGACCTGACTCTTTAAACACAAGTTTCTCAGGATCGATCAACCTGGCTCAGCTATACACCTGCACGATCTCTACCTCAAAGTAAACTTTTCGAATTTAAACATTTCAAATTTAGGTATACAGACTCCCCCTCAAATTTAACTATATAGCCTTGATGAACCACATGTAGATTAGGTCAAAACATATTTTGATTTTAAACACAAACTCCCTCTCACAGACAGTCATCATGTTTAGCACTTGGAATTTTGAAAATCAGCTTTTCAACACCAGTTGTCAAAAATTCAAAAATCTTTTTGTATTTTTCAAAAGTTTATGCTAAAACACACTGAAAATATTTTTGGATTTTTTATTAAGAGACATGAAATGCAGTAAAGAAATATTTACAAACACTATTTTTGTGAGTTTGTGTAAGAGGACCATATCAGTTTATGAGACATATCACTAACACCGTTAAGCTACATTTCATTTTAAGTTCTAAACAATTCACCTAGATTGTCAGTATATTGATCCACTTAAATTTTCACACAAAGTTCAACTGCTTCGAGATACGATATTAATGTCTTAAGCACTTAAACTTATTCGCGTGTCCCACTACTTGAATATACTTCCGTATCCAGATCCCAATATTCAGTCTTACAGGTAAGTATACCACAGATGATATCTGTAAAGGGGTTAGATGCGAAACCGTGAGAGCTCAGGTCAGAACTTCCGTTTAGCAGAGAGATGACGGCTCGACTTTAGGTGTGTCCCCTTTAGATGATCTTTTCTTCAACAGCAATGATTATCAATTTTATTGTTTCATCATTTTGCTAAGGGTGATGCTGTATTACAAGCATTTGCAGAAAGTATTATGGGGGGACTAGGTCGGAATTTCCATTCAGCAAAAGTCCCGGGATAATACCCCAAATATCGCTGAGCATAAAGACCTAGTATCTCAGAAAGAGGGACCTTTCAAACAAGATTTCGAGGGTTACCCATATATCCAAGAAGTTGTTACCCACGATATAAGCAAGTTTGAAATTTAGATTTATATCTCGTCACAATCTACTAAATGTGCAAAAATCTACTGGCATATCCGCAGTGAGATTGTTTATCACATTTTTACTTTCCATATCTTTAGCATGTTGTGACAGTCCACTGATGTACTATCATTTTCTCTTTTATACACCAAAACTCATTTTTAGTTTTATCATGTTTTTGACTTTTTCAAATTTTCTAATGTTTTTGGATTTTCTGAAAATTTTACTCCCCTAAAATGCAAACACATTTAAAGAAATTTGAAAACAAATTGAGCTCTTGACCCACTTTGTAGAAACAAATTTTGTAAAACAAACTATACAGAAAAATTGACAACCAATATCGAATTGCATCAATTCGCCATTCACCTGGCATAAACAATCAGAACTCCCCCTTTCAACAAACTATTTTCTCATTATGATTTCAAAACACTTAAGTTTGTTTTAATCAAAATGATTTTTCCGGAAAATTAGTTTAGTTGATTTTACCACTTGTAGGGGCATGGTTCATCATCTTGTTTTTCAACCATTTGTAATGAGGATTTCATCAAGTTCAACTTAATGACCTTGACGAATCACTTGTACCACTTATAAGAGTAAAACTATACCAGTTGTAGGAACACAATTTGTATCAAGTGTAGGAATAAAACATCTACACTCAAACATTTTACCAACTAGAATGCCGATTCCTGCTTCGCACTTACCAACCTGGAAGCTCTGTCAATTCACAACCTGTAAAATTTGTCAACGTTAAAATTCATTCACATATTCAATTTCTATCAAGAAAGATGCCGATTCCTGATCCACGATTACAAACTTGGGATCTCCGGCAAGTCAGATTTTTCAAGGGAAAAGAATTTCCACCCAAGTCTGACCAACCTTGGGTGTTTTTAGCTCTTTTAGCTCTTGTTCTGTTGGGTTATAAGTTGCTTTCTTTGTCGCGTAAAAATCTTTAACCCCTTTGGCCTTTCCCTCGACCATTTTCCCAAAAATTTTCTTAACATTCCCATTGAATGTTTTCTCGACATCAAACTCTGTTTTCTCGGAATAAAATTGATCCGAGATTTGATGTCTGTCGTTAAGGACATGCAAAAACCTATTTAAACTATTTGTATAGAATAAGCAGGGTATCGAACCAAGGGAGGACTGTGGAAAGTGTCGTAGTGAAAAGGGTTGATTAACTATTACTGAATGGGAAAAATAGTTTGTTTGATTGTGAGAAATAGCTAAATTAACGAATAAAATTTGTGTTTTAAATCAATGAGAGAAAATATGGTTCCTCCAGATTTCAGGTTTTGCAATTAACTTCAACTATGTGTATAATCGTTACCTACATAGACATAGGTGTTAATTTTGATTCATTAATTGTGATAACCAACGACTAAGTACTCCGGTCAATACATAACGGGAGGTTATCGAATGATTATCAATTACAATTTACAAACCCTAACCCCATGTCAAATATATCCCAATTACTAGAACTCTCGGGAATTGAATGCTTAGAAATTAAGGTTTAAATAAACGTAACTGTTTACAATCAAGAAATCAAATCAATGGTGAAAAGCATCGAATGCTTAGATCACCAGGTAAAACGATTGTGTCAACACATAATATCAATCAACTTACAAAAACCCTCCATCCGGAGGAAACCACAAAAAGTCTAGCCGCTCATCTCGCACGAAGAATCTTCAAAAACTTGATTTGATGAAGAAATCATGGTTGATTCGGTGATTGAATGGAGAATCTTGATGGAATTGAGGTGAAAAAGTCTTCAACTTTGAGTCTTGGAGTGCCCTCAATCGATTGTAGATGATAGATGATGAATACCAACATCACAAACCCTAATATATACCATATAACCTTATTTGCGTCTTTTTTTCGTAACCCTAACCGTAGGCTACGGTTTGGGAACCGTAGCTTACAGTTTCAGAATTCTGACCAACATCAGCACCCAACCGTAGCTTACGGTTAGTGAACCGTAGCTTACAGTTTCAGCAGATTCTTCCAAAATTGTTTTCTTCATAACTTCTTCGTTTTAGCTCCGTTTTACGCACCGTTTTCGCCCACGTCTTCGTAATTCAACCCTCTATCATGTCATCTTCTAACATCCTCATTTTCAATCCAATAACATTCCCCAAAACTCATCCAATCTTCGTATTTAACCTACAAAACATCATTTTCTCATAGTTATCCAATTCCACACATATAAACAACCAAATATGCATAAGATTAGACATTAAACACATATAAATCACATTCCTAAACCCATCCATCACATCCCCACACTTAGCTTTGCTTGTCCTCAAGCAAACCAACTAGAAGTAGTCACCACAGTAACAATACCTCTAAACTCCCTAACCGGTTCAACCTGTTCAGTCCCAAGTTATACCCATCCCATAGACTGACACAATCGAGATTGACAGTCTGACAAGTAAATGATGCAATTTCAAAACTTAAGACTTGTCTATCTAAAACTAACATGTTTAAAATTAAGCACATGCTACACACCCCTCACAATGTACTCTCCTCTCGGGTTAATATCTGGACTAGCGTGTAATGTGCTAGTATATAAACACTCAATAAGCAAACATGAAATCCTGTAATCATAGGCTTGTATGACAATCACACCTCCACTGTATCATCTAACATGGCACATATCAAAAGGACTTTCGGGTTTTGGGCTTAGGGTAAAGGTAGGAAATATTTTTGGGTTCTTTTTCTTTTCTAATTGGCTCACAAACAACAACCAAACCGTGAAACTTTATTCAAACACAGCTTATACTATTGGGTTGGTTTCTACCCAAGAACATAAACGACATTCACAATATTTCTATTTTTGTTTTTTTTTCTTTTTCATTTCCCACATATTTTTCTATTTTCCTTTTTCTTCATTTTTTTTTCTTTTTCTTTTTTTTCATAGCAATATTATCACGGTTGGGTTTTCACAATAAACAGTGGGTAAACAAACGAAAGGTAATTAGGCTCAACAGGGCTACTAAGGGAAATTTGGTGAATAACACAAACGAAACACAAACACAAACGGTGTAACGGGAAATCCTAATGCCTTTATCATCTATGGCACATGTCAAATCCACAGTCTCAGCATGCATCGAATCATACAAGTTCTAACACAGAATAACACGTAGCCTGCACTCAAAAAATGAATTCATAATATAATGTATCCTATCCATCTACAGGCTCAAGATCTCACCAAGAAAAGGTAAAAAGGTTGACGACATGTAGCATATGAAATTAAAACATGTTACCCCTAGTAGACATCTCTTTTCAACTCATTTCCTAAAAAACACTTGTCAAACCTACTCTCATGAAACTTAAAGGGACAACCATGACAAGGGACTAATCTAGCTTACTACTGGTAAGAAGCCTAATAGTGATTGAAACTTTAGGTTTTCGTATCCAATTAGCTTGTTCAAGGCGATGAAAAATTTGAAAATTTTAAAAATTTTCAATTTTTACCAATTTTCATCGATTTCAACCACATCTCAATCTCTTCAAGCTTTATCCACAATCCCTTCCCAGGCTCCCCCATCCCCACACTTGGGATACATTGTCCCCAATGTATGGTGCTTTTAAAATATAAGCCCGGGAAAACAAACCAAACAAACCAAACAGCTAACTCTAAAAACAAATAACTAAACACACTCCCATAACACACTAAAGTTTTAACACCACCAAAAACAAAAACAAAAACAAAAATAAACCGAAACAGGATAGCGAAACACATGCACCTGATCAGAAACAAGTGAGTGTCTGTAGCGGTGTAACTGCTGCGATCAAGACCGGAAAATACGCATTCAATATAGGATTTTATGATGTCTCATCGGGGATGTTGCAAAACATCCCCACACTTGATTCATTGCCTCCGCGAAGATAAATGCGTAGAAACCTGTCAAAACACAACACACCAAACGAACCAAAACGAAATACAATACTCTACATCCTCGGGCTGCCTCCCGAGAGCGCTAAGTTTTAGGTCTTCAGCCAGACTGTACCTGATGTACTCAGGGTGGTTCAGCTGCACGTTTTCCCTCGCATGTCTCTCCGTACATATCCATCCATTTTTTAGGGAGGGTCACTGTTTCACTTCGGTTGGGGTTAACTACAATTTCATTACCCCATCCAGACCCACCATCAGGTGGTTTTCCTCCGCCAAATGGCCTTCTCACACTTGACTTCTTCACCCGATATCCACTCGCCTCTAACCTGTCCTTTGTCACACTTGAATCATGTTCATTAGTAGCAACTGTGTGACAAGCATCATTAACAGGATCGTAAGAAATAGTTTTTAAAAACACATTAAAGTACAACTTACGATTCTTATAGCTCATGGTGACCATTCTGCTTCGACAATCAATTTGGGCATTCGTGGTATATAGGAATGGGCGACCCAAAACTACCTGTGGCTGCTCGTATGTAAGCGATGGTGCATAATCGACTACCATAAAATCAACCGGGTAGTAAAAATCGCC
Source organism: Helianthus annuus (assembly GCF_002127325.2). NCBI lineage: Eukaryota > Viridiplantae > Streptophyta > Magnoliopsida > Asterales > Asteraceae > Helianthus > Helianthus annuus. The sequence goes on along the minus strand of NC_035434.2, from coordinate 24,085,052 downwards.
AAGTTGGATGACCACATTCTTCACAACCCCCCGTGGTCGTTTCAAACTCGCATCTGCGAACATGGCCATGCTATCACACGCTTGTAGCGGACCGAAGTCATACTGGTCATACAAGCTACCAGGTAACACGCTCACTCCTGCTCCATAGTCCAGCAATGCCTTGTGGATTTTGAACTTCCTAACTCTGATGGAGACAACCGGCTCCCCCAAATCGATTCCACTTTCTTCCACAACCGCTTCATTTAGACCTGCAATCACATTCGAAGCAGACAAACCATTATCATAACAAGTATTATTAGGAACTGGATTTACCCCACTGATCAATGTGCTCCGTGGATTCTTGGGGTTTGGTTGAGTATCACTTGGCAGCTTCCCTTGTTGCTGCTTCAGCTCCTTCACATCGGTTGCAAGTTGGGCCATTTGTATGGTTAGTGATTGAACGGCTTTATCTCGCATCTCCTCCTTTTGAGCAAGATTTTTCAATTCAAGCCTTTGATTTTGTAAGTCAAGCTGAATTGCTTTCAACATCTCCATCATATCATTATTCACCTGACCATTACCTTGCTGGTAGTTCCTTTGATAACCGACGTTATTTTCCCTCTGATAGTTATTTTGATTTCGGGGCTGGTAATACTGATTGTTGCCTTGGGAACCCGAATACCTGTTCCCACTACTTTGCAGCATATTCACATCATCCTGCTTGCCAATTATATTAGGGCACTGATCAGCGATGTGCCCTATATCCCCACAATGACCGCACAACGGGTATTGTCCACTAAAATCTGGTGGATTGTCCACCGCTCTCACTACTGATTGTCGTGTACTTCTAGAATATTGAGCCTTGCGCTTTGCCGCCCTTGCGGTTCTTTCCAAATATTCCCAATCATCCTCTTCGTAATTCATTCCAAAAGTACCATTGGATATTGAATTTACATCCATGGCATCTTCATCTGTTAGACCTTCGTGGAATGTATTAATAAGCTCCCACAAATATATCTCATGATGTGGACAATTCTTGAGCATCATTTTGAAATGATTGAACGCTTCGTGAAATAACTCACCGGGCTGTTGTCGAAACCCTTGAATATCCTTCCTTGCATTGTTAGTACGCAGATGAGTATAAAATTCGTCTAAGAATTGTTGCTGCATTTCGCCCCATGTGAAGATCGAAGCTGACGGTAGCGAATGAAACCATTGATGTGCTTTGTCTTCAAGTGTGAATTGGAAAAGTACCAATTTCACATCATCAACTGAGAAACCTTGGCTGCTGATTGTGTTGCAACGTGCATCATATGCATCAATGTGTAAATATGGTTCTTCATGTGCGTGACCATGAAACTTAGGCAGGCTGGATATTGACTGCGTTCGTACTTCGAATGACCGCCCTCCTTGTAATTGCGGGATCACAACCGGTGATGGGTTGTTAACTATAGCAGGCCTGAAGTGGCTCTCTATACCTCGAACTGGACCTTGATTATTTCGATGTGGAATTCCTTCCGGTAAAATCACCGGTCGGTGTAAATTTCGTGGCAGCGGTCTTGCCTGACCCTGCATCTAAGGTGCCGGCGGTGGTAATGGAATGTCCACTACCGGCCTTCTCGGAGCAGGCTGCTGATTGAGTGGGTCAGGTTGATGATATTGTTGTGGCATCTGTTGTATAGGCATTGGTTGCACATATTGTTGATACCCTACGTTCCCTTGATTGACTCTCTCGGCCGCACCCAATCCGACTGTTTGCCTCTCATAGCTACCCGTGTTAACCACTTGTCTCTCGTTTTGACCCATGTAGTTATCATATTCCTCATAGCCATCATCAAAATCACCTGAGTTATTTCCTTGATCATAGATGGTTGATCTATAAAGATTTGGCATTGGCTAACTTTGCTGTGAAATAACCGGTCGAGTGGCTTGCTGAATTGATGTTGCATTAGGTGCTTGAGTTTGAATCGGTGATGGAGTGTCATCAGGAATGATTCTAACGTAAGGAGACGACTGCTGTAAATTGACAGTCTGGGTTGTAGTTGGGTGTTGAAGAGATGTTGTTTGGGTGGAAGTTTTATTGATTGTTATCAAAGTTTGGGAAAAAGGTTGAGAATGATGGTACTGGAGATGTAGAGGTAGGTTGTGTAGATTGCGGTTGTTGTGGTGGAACTGGTATGGTAGTGTTTGGTGAAGGTTGGGTAGGTGTTGGCGAGAATTGTTGTGGTTGTGAAGTTGCGGGTTGTTTCTCCGGTGTTGCTAAGTTCTCCATTGCTTTAGATGTTGGTATAGGTGATTGTAGAATCTTGTTCTCACGATGTAGTACTCGTTTTGTATGCTTTACTGTTCTCTCGATCTCTGGGTCGAACACTAATGGTGATGACTTCCCGGAATTTCGAGTATGATGCATACACTTACTAGATCACCTGCACAAACAAAAACAAGAAAACCTCGCGTAAATCCGAACAAAACAGAACAAACTAAAAAGACACTATTTTTTGGATTTTTTTTGGATATTTAACTAAACTAGAACTTAACACTAAGCACTTTGCGCACGCCTCCCCGGCAACGGCGCCATTTTGATGTCTGTCGTTAAGGACATGCAAAAACCTATTTAAACTATTAGTATAGAATAAGCAGGGTATCGAACCAAGGGAGGACTGTGGAAAGTGACGTAGTGAAAAGGGTTGATTAACTATTACTGAATGGGAAAAATAGTTTGTTTGATTGTGAGAAATAGCTAAATTAACGAATAAAATTTGTGTTTTAAATCAATGAGAGAAAATATGGTTCCTCCAGATTTCAGGTTTTGCAATTAACTTCAACTATGTGTATAATCGTTACCTACATAGACATAGGTGTTAATTTTGATTCATTAATTGTGATAACCAACGACTAAGTACTCCGGTCAATACATAACGGGAGGTTATCTAATGATTATCAATTACAATTTACAAACCCTAACCCCATGTCAAATAAATCCCAATTACTAGAACTCTCGGGAACTGAATACTTAGAAATTAAGGTTTAAATAAACGTAACTGTTTACAATCAAGAACTCAAATCAATGGTGAAAAGCATCGAATGCTTAGATCACCAGGTAAACGATTGTGTCAACACATAATATCAATCAACTTACAAAAACCCTCCATCCGGAGGAAACCACAAAAAGTCTAGCCGCTCATCTCGCACGAAGAATCTTCAAAAACTTGATTTGATGAAGAAATCATGGTTGATTCGGTGATTGAATGGAGAATCTTTGTCACACCCCCAAAATCCACCTGCGGATAACACCCGCTTCGAGGGCGTGACTGACCAGGATCCAGCCACCAATTATACTAAGCATTGGTTATTAGTAAAGTAAATTGCAATCTTGAGTAGTTTAACAACATCTTAGTTTAAGTTCGATAGTAAGTTTAGACAAAACAGCGGAAGCATAAACCAAATAGTTTTAAAAGATAGTTCATGGTTCAAGATAAATAAAACCCAGCACACGGGTTTTGACGATCACTACACATTCCCAAGCAGCAGCTCCTCAGTCACTGGTTACCTGCAAAGCATGCAGTAAGGGGTCAACAATAATGCTGAGTGAGTTCACTAGTAGTCCAGTTTTAAATACCAAAAACTTGTTTCACCAGTTAATTTATCCGTTTATACATGCCATGGGGAGCTACCCCAAAAGTTAGCGACTAAACTGTTTTTCCAATACCGAACACTAGGTAACCGTTTGCGTTTCCGCAGGATGCCCCGATGTCAATGTTCTATCATCATTGACGGATGCCTGAGTACATTAGTTCACGACCGATCCCATACCATGGCACGGTGTGAGGTTGGTAAAACCTAAATAGCGCTATCAACTAATAACCCGTTCGCCTGGCCCCGGCGACTAATCGGTATTATGTAGTAGGGACTTGAGTGATAGAGTTGCGTTTAGTGCCGTTTGGTTGCATTCCGTATAAACAGTAATTAACTAAAAGGTTTCCCAATACAAGGGAGGAGAAAGTAAGTTTGTTCCCAGTAACTAGGGAAGGAAAGTGAATGGTATCCCCTTTACAAGGGGATAGGGTTGTTCTAGTCTCGTGTCCCAAACCACCGGGACGCATGCTTTTAAGTTGTGAACTCACTTTGGGTTGCTCGGTAGATTATTTTACCCGGTCAAGTATGTTGGTCACCACGTCCTAGCATGGTTACCAAGTATGGGTCAAGTTGGGTACAAATAAACACATAGCGAACACGTACGGCAAACTCATATAGCAAACACGTATAACATGCGTAACAACAAACAGTTGGGTTATTGGGTCAGCCCTAAACATACAATCAGCAGCAACAACACGTAGCCCAGTCAACAGAAAGCCCAACAGTCAAAGCCCAATAACACCAAAATAGCCCAGTCGAGACAAGGGTGGTTGCGACTCGCAACCGAGGTTACGACTCGCAACCGAGGTCACGGTTCATCACGTTTTGGTTACGACTTAGCAGCAATGGTTACGACTCGCAACCGGATTCGACACGCGTTGATTGCGACTCGCAACTGGGAGGTCTCGACAAAGCTTGATGTGGTCTCGAGTCGCAACCAAAGGTTGCGACTCGCAACCGTGATTACGTGCACTGCAATTATCTAGAACCTGCAATATGTACTGACCAATAGGATTGTATTTTCATGAAACAGTGTACTATACCCACTAAACATGTCTGTTTGTCTATTTTGTGTCTAAATCGGATCAAACAAAGCATATTCAAAATATTTAAGTGGCATTCAAGCTGTTCATCATTTTCAAATAACATTCAAACCACATTCATCAATAAACAACCCAAAATTTATGTATAAACCCTCTAACCAAACCCTTAATATCATTCGAATAGCAAAAACCATTCAACCTAAACAATATAACATATCCTTTATTAACATGATCCGAAACATATAACAATAATCGATCTAACCAAACATCTAACCAAACATTGTAACAACCGGAAAGCACTCTATTTTCTCAAACAAGAGTAACAATCAACAATATCAACTAAATAACCAATAATCATGCAAACATTTCAAGGCAATTTATCATCATTATGTAACAAAACACCTAATGAACATAAAACACTAACCGATTCAAATGAGACACAAAGGTGTTCAAGTTGGTGCAAGGATGAAGCCTTCGAGTGATGATTCCGAGTTCGAACCGAGGGTGCTCTTGATGTTGGTTGATCCGAGAGGGAGAAGGAAGGAGAGGAAGGTGATCTTGGTTAGGGTTTTAGGATTTTAGTGAGAGGTAGAGAGTGTGAGAGTGTGAGAGAAAATGTTGCAAAATGGTAAAATGGTGAGGGTTGGCCGGTATATATATCGAGTGGGTCAAGGGCTCACAAATGTTGTCCTTGGTGGTCGGCCCAACCGGCCCAACTGTTACTGTTTACTCGAGACCGAGCATGGTCTCGAGTCGGGCCCGTAGTCTCGGTTCACTAGAAGTTATACACACAAACATACACATATAAATATACCCATATACTTACATACACATAGCATGTAACAACGAATAGTTTCATGAATTTTTCATTTAATAAAATATACGTACACGCACGTTACATCGAAAGATTGTCCGGGGAAACCCGAGGTGTCACATTATCCCCAAGTTTTAGGAACTTTCGTCCCGAAAGTTAAGGCAGCCACTGTCAAGCTAGTGTAAGTGAAAGCGTTTCAACGGGGTGTCACATCATCCCCCCGTTAGTTTGGAATTTCGTCCCGAAATTCGGTTGTAGCTTCAGTGCTGGGGTTTTCGTTTGGGAACAACTGGGGATACTTGTGCTTCATCTGGTCTTCCCGCTCCCAGGTATACTCTGGGCCACGTCGCGAGTTCCAACGGACTCGTACAAGAGGTATCTGGCTACGTTTGAGGATTTTGATCTCTCGATCCGTGATCTCAATCGGTTCCTCAGTAAAGTGTAGCTGTTCATCAATAGTTAGTTCCTTGAAAGGAATCACGAGCGTTTCATCTGACAGACACTTCTTCAGATTGGATACGTGAAATACGTTGTGTACCGCACTCAGTTCTTCAGGCAGGTTCAATCTATAAGCAACCTTACCGATTTTCTCGGTAATTTCGAATGGTCCGATATATCGCGGATTAAGCTTGCCCCGTTTACCAAAGCGAACCACACCCTTCCAGGGTGAGACTTTAAGTAGAACCCGGTCACCGACCTGGAATTCCAATGGTTTCCTACGCTTATCAGCGTAACTCTTCTGACGGTCACGAGCTGCCGCCATGCGTTGTCTGATCTGGGCAATCTTTTCCGTTGTATCTACCACCATCTCTGGGCCCGTGATTTGACTATCACCGACTTTCGCCCAGCAGAGAGGTGACCGGCATTTACGACCGTACAATGCCTCAAAAGGTGCTGCCTGAATACTAGTGTGGTAGCTGTTGTTATAAGAGAACTCTACCAGCGGTAGATGCTTCTCCCAATTCTTGCCAAAATCGATCACACACGCTCTAAGCATGTCTTCTAGAGTCTGGATGGTGCGTTCGGACTGTCCATCCGTTTGCGGGTGATAAGCGGTGCTCATGTCCAAACGTGAGCCAAAGGATTTGTGCATAGCTTGCCACAATTCCGAAGTAAAACGAGCGTCACGGTCGGAAATAATTGAGGTTGGCACCCCGTGCCTCGAAACTACTTCCTTTAAGTAAATCTCCGCCAAGGTAGAAAACTTGTCTGTTTCTTTAATAGCCAGAAAGTGCGCGGACTTGGTCAATCGATCTACTATTACCCAAATAGTGTCATTTCCGCGTTGGGACCTAGGTAGCCCTGTAACGAAATCCATGGAAATTTGCTCCCATTTCCATTTCGGGATTTCTGGTTGTTGAAGTAGACCTGCTGGCTTCTGGTACTCTGTCTTGACTCTTGCGCAAGTCAGACATTTGCTGACGTATGTTGCTATGTGGGCCTTCATGCCAGGCCACCAATATGTAGTCTTCAAGTCGTGGTACATCTTGTCCGAACCAGGATGTACTGAGTAGCGGGACTTGTGGGCTTCGTCCATCACGAGTTCACGTAAATCTCCATAGAGAGGGACCCAAATGCGCCCTGCTACATAGTAGGCGCCATCTTCCTTCTGTTCTAATCGTTGTCTCGATCCTCGCAGAGACTCAGCCCTGATGTTTTCCGGTTTCAATGCTTCAACTTGAGCATTTCGGATCTGGGTAGGGAGGTTAGACTGGATGGTAAGTTGCAATGCTCGCACGCGCTTTGGTATAGTGTCCTTTCTGCTGAGGGCGTCTGCCACGACATTGGCCTTGCCCGGATGGTACTTGATGGCGCATTCGTAGTCATTCAAGAGTTCGACCCAGCGGCGCTGTCGCATGTTCAATTCCTTTTGCCTAAAGATATGCTCGAGACTCCTGTGATCGGTGTAAATAGTGCACTTGGTACCGTACAGGTAATGTCTCCATATCTTAAGAGCAAAAACCACTGCCCCCAGTTCCAAGTCATGCGTTGTATAGTTCCTTTCGTGGGTCTTGAGTTGTCGTGAGGCGTAGGCAATAACTTTCTCGCGTTGCATTAACACGCAACCGAGCCCATGGATGGACGCATCGCAGTAAACCACAAAGTCGTCAGTGCCTTCAGGCAACGAGAGAATAGGAGCGCTACAGAGGTTATCCTTAAGCCTCTGAAAAGCAGATTCCTGTGCTTCATTCCACTTGTAGGCGATGCCTTTCTGAGTGAGTATAGTGAGGGGTTGTGCAATCTTTGAGAATCCCTGAATGAATCTGCGGTAGTATCCTGCCAATCCCAAGAATTGGCGAACTTCGGTGGGAGTCTTAGGCGTAGGCCAGTTCTTTATTGATTCGATCTTAGCGGGGTCGACGTGAATTCCGTCCTTGTTGACCACATGTCCAAGGAAATGGACCTCTCGAAGCCAAAAGTCGCACTTCGAGAACTTGGCGTACAACTGCTCCTTGCGTAAGAGTTCGAGGATAAGGCGTAGGTGTCGTTCATGCTCTTCTTGACTTTTCGAGTAGATCAGGATGTCGTCGATAAACACAATCACGAATTTGTCGAGGTAAGGCTTGCACACTCTGTTCATGAGGTCCATGAAAACCGCAGGTGCGTTAGTCATTCCAAAAGGCATAACGAGGAACTCGTAATGACCGTAACGAGTCCTGAACGCCGTCTTGGAGATGTCTTCATTACGAACTCTCAGCTGATGGTAGCCTGATCGCAGGTCAATCTTGGAGTAGTAGCTCGATCCTTGCAACTGATCGAATAGGTCGTCGATGCGCGGGAGAGGGTAACGATTCTTGATGGTAACCTTGTTCAGCTCGCGATAGTCGATGCACATTCGGAATGTGCCATCCTTCTTCTTGACAAAGAGTACTGGGGCTCCCCAGGGTGATGAACTAGGACGGATAAATCCTTTATCCAGTAGTTCTTGTAGTTGCGTAGAAAGTTCCTTCAGTTCTGCAGGGGCTAGACGGTAAGGTGCACGAGCTATGGGTGCTGCTCCAGGAGCTAGCTCGATTTGGAATTCGACCTGACGGTGGGGAGGGAGTCCAGGCAGTTCCTCAGGAAATACCTCGGGATAGTCTCGTACTACAGGAAAATCTTCAATCCTCTTTTCCTTTTCGTGGGTGTCGGTGACGAGTGCTAGGATAGAGGTGTGCCCTTTCTGCAAACACTTCTGGGCTTTTAAAAGCGAGATAATGCCTGTGACTTCTCCACCTTTGTTGCCTTGAACGATGAGGGGTTGGCCAGAACGACGAGGTATACGAACTGCCTTCTCTTGACAGAGGATCTCAGCGCGATGTTTGGATAGCCAATCCATACCAATGACGACGTCGAAGCTTCCAAGCTTGACAGGGAAAAGATCGATACTAAACGTGTGGCCAGACAATTCTAGTGTGCAGTCGTGGATCACGTGCGTGGCCTCGATGTTCTTACCATTAGCTATCTCGACGATGTGCTTAGAACTTAATAAGGCAGGCGGGTGCTTAAGTTTCTTACTAATGCGAAGGGATACATAACTGGCATCGGCACCGGAATCAAATAACACAGAAACATAACGATCATCAAGTAGGAACTTACCCGCCACGATGTTGGGGTCGTTCCTTGCTTCTCCAGCTCCAATCACGAAAGCTCTTCCCCTTGCACCATTCCCAGCGTTGTTGTTTTGCTCATTGTTCCCAGCCCCTTGATTGTTGTTGCGATTCTGATTCAGTTCAGGGCAATCCTTTCGCATGTGCCCTGTTGCCCCACATTTAAAACAGGCTCGGTTGTTTCCCTGCTGCTGTTGCTGCTGAGGTTGTTGCTGATTCTGCCTTGCTGGGAACTGACTTCTACAATCCTTGGCTTCGTGCCCCATCTTGTGGCATCGCTGACACTGACCCTTGTTACATGCCCCATTGTGGTGCCTGTTACACTTGTTGCACTTAGGGTAGCTTCCCCGGTAGCCACCCTGTTGCTGAGTGCCTTTGTTGTTGTCAGTTTTCCTTTGCTGAGCTGGGGCCTGAGTAGAGTTAGCATCTTTGCCCTGATTTCCATCCCACTTTCGTTTGCCATCACTGGAAGTTCCTTCCGCAGCACTGATCCTTTTGGGCAACCTGCCCTCTTCCACAGCCTGGTTAGTGAGTTTGTGGGCAAGACGGACCACAGGCTGTATGGTAGTGAGGTTGGCCGAAGTTACATGGCTTCTGATTTCTGGGACTAAGCCTTTGATGTACAATTCGATCCTTCGGTACATGGGTCGGGACATGTTTGGGCAAAGAGCAGCATAGTCGTTGGACAGCTTGGTGTAGGTCTCAATTTCTGACCCCACCATCTTGAGTTCATAGTACTCGTCCTCGAATTTGTGGATGTCATCCCTGTGACAGTACTCTTCCTTGATCATAACCTTGAAATCTTCCCATGCAGTAGCGTTAGCAGTCTCCAAACCAAGCATTTGAATTTGCGCCTTCCACCATGAAAGTGCGCTTCCCTCAAGAGTACCGGTAGCAAACTTCACCCAATTAGCAGGGGGGCACTCGCAGACAGCGAAGACAGCTTCGACCTTCTCGATCCAGTGCAGGAGACCTATGGCACCCTCAGTGCCACTGAATGGAAGAGGCTTGCAATCCATGAAGGTCTTGAAGGTACAGACACGTGGTTGCACAGGCGCAGGCTGACCTGTTGTGAGGAGTGAAGCGAAATAGGTTTAGAGGCGAAAAGACGATGTGGCGGTAGGATCTAAACATCCTAAAACAACGAGCTTACCTATAGGGTGAGATGCGAAAGCTGCAGCCACCGTGTTGAGCAGGTTAGTAAACTGAGCCTGAGTCATGTTGACGTTTCCTCGTCCGCGTCCACTCATTGTCTTCATAACCAGAAAACACAGTATGAGTGTGGTGTCGTAACATAGCGAGAATGAGATAGAAGAGAGGAGGCGTATCTATCTAATCAGGCAAACTAGTACGTATAGTAAAGCAGAAAGCATAAGACAATTAAGCAAGTAAATATGGGTCCGAGCTATGAGGTCAGATAAGTCGAGCCTTGCACTTGGAGTGTAGTGTCGTCACGAGTCACGGGTTATAGTCTGGTTTTTCTCAAAAAGATTTTCCCCTTTTTAAAACCAAGTTCACTATAACCAATGGCTCTGATACCAATCTGTCACACCCCCAAAATCCACCTGCGGATAACACCCGCTTCGAGGGCGTGACTGACCAGGATCCAGCCACCAATTATACTAAGCATTGGTTATTAGTAAAGTAAATTGCAATCTTGAGTAGTTTAACAACATCTTAGTTTAAGTTCGATAGTAAGTTTAGACAAAACAGCGGAAGCATAAACCAAATAGTTTTAAAAGATAGTTCATGGTTCAAGATAAATAAAACCCAGCACACGGGTTTTGACGATCACTACACATTCCCAAGCAGTAGCTCCTCAGTCACTGGTTACCTGCAAAGCATGCAGTAAGGGGTCAACAATAATGCTGAGTGAGTTCACTAGTAGTCCAGTTTTAAATACCAAAAACTTGTTTCACCAGTTAATTTATCCGTTTATACATGCCATGGGGAGCTACCCCAAAAGTTAGCGACTAAACTGTTTTTCCAATACCGAACACTAGGTAACCGTTTGCGTTTCCGCAGGATGCCCCGATGTCAATGTTCTATCATCATTGACGGATGCCTGAGTACATTAGTTCACGACCGATCCCATACCATGGCACGATGTGAGGTTGGTAAAACCTAAATAGCGCTATCAACTAATAACCCGTTCGCCTGGCCCCGGCGACTAATCGGTATTATGTAGTAGGGACTTGAGTGATAGAGTTGCGTTTAGTGCCGTTTGGTTGCATTCCGTATAAACAGTAATTAACTAAAAGGTTTCCCAATACAAGGGAAGAGAAAGTAAGTTTGTTCCCAGTAACTAGGGAAGGAAAGTGAATGGTATCCCCTTTACAAGGGGATAGGGTTGTTCTAGTCTCGTGTCCCAAACCACCGGGACGCATGCTTTTAAGTTGTGAACTCACTTTGGGTTGCTCGGTAGATTATTTTACCCGGTCAAGTATGTTGGTCACCACGTCCTAGCATGGTTACCAAGTATGGGTCAAGTTGGGTACAAATAAACACATAGTGAACACGTACGACAAACTCATATAGCAAACACGTATAACATGCGTAACAACAAACAGTTGGGTTATTGGGTCAGCCCTAAACATACAATCAGCAGCAACAACACGTAGCCCAGTCAACAGAAAGCCCAACAGTCAAAGCCCAATAACACCAAAATAGCCCAGTCGAGACAAGGGTGGTTGCGACTCGCAACCGAGGTTACGACTCCCAACCGAGGTCACGGTTCATCACGTTTTGGTTACGACTTAGCAGCAATGGTTACGACTCGCAACCGGATTCGACACGCGTTGATTGCGACTCGCAACTGGGACGTCTCGACAAAGCTTGATGTGGTCTCGAGTCGCAACCAAAGGTTGCGACTCGCAACCGTGATTACGTGCACTGCAATTATCTAGAACCTGCAATATGTACTGACCAATAGGATTGTATTTTCATGAAACAGTGTACTATACCCACTAAACATGTCTGTTTGTCTATTTTGTGTCTAAATCGGATCAAACAAAGCATATTCAAAATATTTAAGTGGCATTCAAGCTGTTCATCATTTTCAAATAACATTCAAACCACATTCATCAATAAACAACCCAAAATTTATGTATAAACCCTCTAACCAAACCCTTAATATCATTCGAATAGCAAAAACCATTCAACCTAAACAATATAACATATCCTTTATTAACATGATCCGAAACATATAACAATAATCGATCTAACCAAACATCTAACCAAACATTGTAACAACCGGAAAGCACTCTATTTTCTCAAACAAGAGTAACAATCAACAATATCAACTAAATAACCAATAATCATGCAAACATTTCAAGGCAATTTATCAACATTATGTAACAAAACACCTAATGAACATAATAACACTAACCGATTCAAATGAGACACAAAGGTGTTCAAGTTGGTGCAAGGATGAAGCCTTCGAGTGATGATTCCGAGTTCGAACCGAGGGTGCTCTTGATGTTGGTTGATCCGAGAGGGAGAAGGAAGGAGAGGAAGGTGATCTTGGTTAGGGTTTTAGGATTTTAGTGAGAGGTAGAGAGTGTGAGAGTGTGAGAGAAAATGTTGCAAAATGGTAAAATGGTGAGGGTTGGCCGGTATATATATCGAGTGGGTCAAGGGCTCACAAATGTTGTCCTTGGTGGTCGGCCCAACCGGCCCAACTGTTACTGTTTACTCGAGACCGAGCATGGTCTCGAGTCGGCTCTGTAGTCTCGGTTCACTAGAAGTTATACACACAAACATACACATATAAATATACCCATATACTTACATACACATAGCATGTAACAACGAATAGTTTCATGAATTTTTCACTTAATAAAATATACGTACATGCACGTTACATCGAAAGATTGTCCGGGGAAACCCGAGGTGTCACAATCTTGATGGAATTGAGGTGAAAAAGTCTTCAACTTTGAGGCTTGGAGTGCCCTCAATCGGTTGTAGATGATAGATGATGAATACCAACATCACAAACCCTAATATATACCATATAACCTTATTTGCGTCTTTTTTTCGTAACCCCAACCGTAGGCTACAGTTTGGGAACCGTAGCTTACAGTTTCAGAATTCTGACCAACATCAGCACCCAACCGTAGCTTAGTGAACCGTAGCTTACAGTTTCAGCAGATTCTTCCAAAATTGTTTTCTTCATAACTTCTTCGTTTTAGCTCCGTTTTACGCACCGTTTTCGCCCACGTCTTTGTAATTCAACCCTCTATCATGCCATCTTCTAATATCTTCAATTTCAATCCAATAACATTCCCCAAAACTCATCTAATCTTCGTATTTAACCTGCAAAACATCATTTTCTCATAGTTATCCAATTCCACACATATAAACAACCAAATATGCATAAGATTCGACATTAAACACATATAAATCACATTCCTAAACCCATCCATCAAGATTTCAACCGTACCAACTTTCTTCAATGATGGAAAACTAACATCATCCATTGAAGACACTGATTTTTCTTCTTTTGTCTTAACCTGTGGCTCCTCTGATTTTGTGGAATCAGGTTCATTGCCGACTTTTTCAGAAACATTCTTAACAACCCACACTTGGTTGTCTTTGGCTTTCCTTTTATAAAATTTTTCTTTGAACTCTCACCAACTTCATAAGTCGAAAAAAGTTTTGAAATTTTCAGTTGGTGGTTCAACATCGACAATTTTTTCTTTCAATTTTTCAGAAACTCCCTGTTTTGGCTTTGCCATTTTAGAACAAGTTATTACAATGTGACCAACTTCATTGCATTTGAAACAGGTTCGAGTCTCTATTGGATGAAACACTCCAGTTCCTTTCCGTTTCTTCTCAGCAAGAAACTCCTGGTTTGATTGTTTCCAGAACAGTTTCTTCTGTTCATCTTCAGCACTTCCACCTGAAACAAATTCTGTTTTTGTTTTAGAATTTTTCTCATTTTTATAATTTTCTGGTGGAATAAAACCAAGTCCTTTCTTTTTGAAATTACCATTATGGTTTGGTTTCTTTTGAAAACAAGAACCAGAATTGTAACCCTTTTTCATGTTTAAACGCTGTTGAACACTTGAAGTTTATTTTTTAGGTTTTCCAGTAAGAGTTAAATCTTTTATTTCAGAAATATTAATTTCTATCAATTTGTAAACCTTTTTGATCTTTTCAAATCTAACACTTCTTATTGGAAACTCTTTGTCAGAATATAATTTGTCTGAATCATTTAAAGTGTATGCTACTTCAAATGTTTCATCATCCAAAGTTGATTTTGATAACAAAAACTCTTTACTGTAAGCCCGTTTAACCATCGGTTTTGGACTGTTGACTGACGAACTTGACCCTCCAGACTCAGACTTTGACTCAGACTCCTCATCAGTATCCAACACCTGATCGACCACCTTTTTGATTAACTCAGACTCATGATCAGTGTCAGACAATGTGAAAGTGACGTCAATGTTTTCTGGTAATTCATCAGTTGTATCGGTTTTTAGCTTTATATTGGCTGATTTTTGAACTTACTCCTCATTTGGTTTTCTGGGAGAATAACCTTCCGAGATCGGAGGCGGACACTTGTTATAGCTAATAGTCGGTTTCTTACCAATATCCTTCTTCTTTGACTTCTCATCCTTGAATGCTTCAAAACCTGCAACAGTCGGATAAATTCGATCAATAAGATAATCAGAACTAGAATAACTTTGTAATAAGCGTCTGATTCTCTCATTCTCAATTTTTTCTTTCTCCAACTCTTGTTTCAGTGTAGCACATTCTTCAATGTAATGATTTATAGCTTTTTGCTTAGACATCACCGTTGCATTCTCATCGTCAAAGCGTCTTCTCTCTCAGAATTTGTCTTTTGAAGACCAGTTACTATTCTGTTCAAAACATCGTAAGATTCCTTCATGTAATTGAGATTGAACAGTACTTGTTCCTTCATCTTCTAATACTCAGCTAGCTTCTTATCTTTTTCTTCACATTCCTTGCATGGTTCTAAACACTTAGAGCAAGGCTTGATGACTTCAACAATCTTTTCCACTTCGATTGTTTTCACTACTTCAACAACCTTTTCTGCTTCAGTTATCTGCTTAGTTTCAACATTCTCTTCAGCAACACTTTTAACTTCTTCATTTTGAACTGTCTCATTTTATTGAGCAACACTTTCAAACTTCATCTGCTTTTTTTCTTTTGCTGCTCTTTTCTCCTTCAGCTTCTCCAAGCGATTTGCAAAATAAAATGAAAGCTTTCAGAAGAGAGATGAGATTTTGCAACTTTAATATGCTTTTCTTCCTCATCATCACTACTGTCATCAGTTGGAGATTGATCAAATTCTACTGATTTGTCAGAACTATCATCCGAAGAACCAGAATCAGATGGTGTTTGATCAAAAACAATTTCTTTTTCTGAATTGTCATCTGAAATCTGTGAGCTTTCTTCTGATGAAACAGACTTTTCTTCTTCATTCTTCACACTCTCACCGATAGATTTCATCCACTCGGTAAACATATATGGTTCTTTCAAAATTTTAGCAATGAAGGCTTTGAAATCTCCTTTCTCATCCGTAAACATATCCCAGCTAAAGCCTTCAGGTAGTCTTTCATCATCTTGATCAATTAAGCATGCTTTGCTGACAGATGAAATGTATTTGTTCCAGCTGAAACTTTCTTGACTCCCCAAGCATGCTCTCTTTGAATCCTCAATCACTTTTCTACCATGAGACACTTGTAGTTCTTGTTGTTGTTGTTGACTAACCTGTTGATAAATGGCTTTCCGGTAATAGTCATCTCTTCCGAATGGATTCTGAGCTTCACTTGCTTCTCGGTTCTTGCATTCCCTCTTGAAATGACCTTTCTCCCTGCATCGAAAACAAGTAACTTTAGATTTATCAAAACCTAAAGTAGACACATGTGCATCAAGAAAGTCATTTCTCCCAGTAATCAGCTTGAACTTTTCTGCTCTTCTCAGGACACTAGCTAGACACCATTTGATGTCCATGAGCTCCATCTCTTCAGCGTCTATCTGATCGTAATCCTCCTTTGTGAGCATAGGATTTCCAATCCGCCCTGCAACCAAGCCTTCGTATGATAGTAGCACAGAACCAAGTAATGCCATGTGATCTTTCACAACCTCTTCAGAAAAACTTTGACCATCTGGAAGATTTAATGCAATGTTGCACTGTATCACATAACCATTTCCAGTTTTTGTGCTTTGAGAATGAAAACTTGATGTTGTATCTTTTGGATTAACAGTTGGGTATGAAGAGAATCCACTGCTTTTGTTTGAACTCTGATCTACTTTTTCAGATGAATCTCCAGCACTAAATGCAGTTTGGATTTTCGGGCTTCTTTCAGTTTCTAGAACACTGCCTTTGTAATACATTTTCACATCTTGTTGACCACTCGGATTATTCATCCTCGCAATCTTTTGCTGTTCCAGATCTTGACCCTCAATCTTCTCGATAAACTGAGAAATTGTTAATCCATCATATACCCCAGTGTTCTTCAGAATCATCAAGTAAGTACCCCATTCCTTTTGCGGTAAAGCGTCAGCTAATTTGTCTACCCACTCTTCACGATCTTTTGTTATGCTCAGCATCGACATGGATCGAACTAAGTGGCAGTATCTTTCAATTAGCTTCTTTGTATCTTCTCCGGGCAAACTCGTGAATAGATCAAATTCTTTCTTCAGCAATGCCTTTTTGCTCTTAATCATATTTTCACTACCCTCAAACTTGATTCGAAGAGCATCCCAAATTGATTTTGAAGTTTTGTCGTGCTGAAGCAACACAAAGATGTCTTCTTTGATAGCTTGCTGAAGTAGACTAATCATCATCTTTTCAGCTCTGTACATATCTCTTTCTTGGTCAGTTAACTCAGATATTGCTTTCTCAACTTGCAGATAAGTACGTGGTAAGACATATTTCTTCAGAATGCACTCCCAAGATCTGAGATGGTTAGCTTGAACCCAGTTCTCGAATCTGTCTTTCCATCCATAATACTCCTCTATGCTCATTAGCTTCGGGGGTTTTTGTAGTGTTCCGGTTTCGTTTTCCAGATTCATGTTCTGAGCGATGGAAGCCGGATTAATCGAAGATGTGGCAAACGCGTTGTAAAATTTGTCACTCATGATTCTTGCAAGTTCAAGCGAAATAACTCTCTTAAGTGAAATCAAATTTTCAATCACAAAACCTGTTCAAGCGAAATCACCTGAAAAACAACTTCAAGCGAGATAAGCAGTTCAAGCGAATAAGACTTTTAAGTGAAATAACCTGATTTCGCTTGAGATTCAAGCGGAATAAGGCTTTTCGAGCGGAATCAGACAATTCGAGCGAAATCACTGATTTCGCTTGAAACCTTTCAAGCGGAATAACGCTTTTGAATCGAAAACACTGATTTCGCTTGAAACTTTCAAGCGGGATAACAAGTTTGAAGCGGAATCAGAAACTGTTCTTTCGAGCGGAATCAGGTTTATGGTCCATTTCTCTCATTTTTAAGCCGTATTTTGTTGTGAAACTTTCAAGGATTTGTTAATATGCAATTTTATACAATCTGTGAAAAAATGGATCCGATTTTGACCGTTAAATTTTGTTCGAATGATGAAAGAAGATGTAGAAGACAGAAAACATAGTGAAATCAGGCTATAATCTGGAGAACTCCTCCTCCTGTGCTCTAATACCACTTGAAGGATCGTGTAGTTGACCCGAGCGAGTCGTTCAGAGGAGTTTTGATCTGTTTCATGTGCGGAAAACAAGAAACAGACTTAGAAACAGCTTCTTCTTCACTTTAATCTCCTTGTGTATTGATTTAACACTGATTACACGCACTGGATAAACCGGCAGCACCTCGGTATCCAAAATCACACATACAACTACTGATTTCGCTCGAAGACCTAATGCCCCTATATATAATGTTCTGATTCCGCTTGAACATGCTCAAGCGGAATCAAGCTTCAAGCGAAATCTCCTCATATGACACTCAAGAGAAATAACATATTTCTGATTTCGCTTGAAAGTGCACTTTCCACTTTCAAGCGGAATCACATCACATAACCCTAAAAACTCCTATTTTCTCGATCTACGTGCCCTGATCTAAACTATCTAGAGCAAGACTCGATACAAGACGAAGTCAACAGATGCATGAACTAACATTTGTTTCTTCATTACTTCACAATTTTCACAAATCACTGGACTCTTCTTTGCAACAGCTTCTTCATCAATTTTGAAAGCTAGAACTTCTTTCACTTTTCTTCTCACTACCGGTACTGCTTCATCTTCACTGCTGACCGGTGTCTTTACCTTTTTCTTCTTTGCTTTCTCATCTTCACTATCACTTTCTGCCATCATCTTCAGAGGTTGTGCCATTATTTTCGCATAATATTTAGTATCATCATCATCACTATCTTCTTCAATACGAGCAACAAATGCTTTGTGATTTGAAGTTTTGTTAGGATCATAATCATCCCAACTAAAATTTTCCCAGCTAAACCCTTCAGGTAATTTTTCATCATCTTGATTAATTACACATGCTTTACCATCAGCTGATATATATTTATCCCAGTTGAAATTTGTAGACGACTTTTTCTCATCGTGATCCACCATGCATGCTCTCTTTGAAGAATCTTCAATCACTTTCCTCCCATGAGCTACTTGTGGTTCTTGTTGTGATTGAGCAACTTGATGGTAGATAGCTTTTCGATAGTAATCATTGTTGTTGATAAATGGATTTTGAGCTCCACTTGCTTCGCGATTCTTGCACTCCCTTTTAAAGTGTCCCTTTTCCCTACAACGAAAACAGGTGACTTTAGATTTATCAAAACCCAAAGTAGAAACACACGCATCACGGAAATCATCTCATCCCGTGATCTGCTTGAATTTCTCAGCTCTCCTTAACACACTTGCGAAACACCATTTTATATCCATTAATTCCATCTCTTCAGCATCGATCTGATCGTAATCCTCCTTAGTCAGCATTGGATTCCCGATCCGACCTGCAACAAAACTTCCATATGATTCCAAAACAGCCCCTAACAGAGACATGTGGCTCTTTGCAACTTCTTCAGTGTAGTCTTGATCATTTTCAAGATTCAATACAATATTGCATTGTAGCTTCCTACCACTCTTTGTTACTGTCAAGTTTGGATCAAATGAAGGATATGATGAGAAACTTGTCTTGCTGCTTGAACCTGTTGAAGAACTTCCAGATGAGTTCTTTGCATTAAAAGCAGTTTCCACTTTTGGAGAAAAATTTGTGGTTTTGTCATTCAACCCAGCTTTGTAGTAAAGCCCAATGTCTTGTTCACCGTTGAAATCTTTCATCCTGTAGATCTTTCTCTGTTCCATCTCCTGAGCCTCAATCTTTTCAATGAATTTGCTAAGTGTCAGATTGTTGAACCCTTTCTTGTTTCTTAGCATCATAAGATATGTACCCCAAGTTTCGTGTGGCAACGCATCAGCCAGTTTCTCAATCAACTCTTCATTTTCTTTGCTGATGCTAACTCTCTTCATATTAACCAACAGATTGCAGTATCTTTCAATTATCTGCTTTGTACTTTCATTTTTCAAACCACGGAATAAATCAAACTCTTTTTTCAGAAGTGATTTCTTGTTTTTGATCATCTCTTGGCTCCCAACAAACTTAGATCGTAATGCCTTCCAAATCGAATATGCACTTCCAGTATGTTGAAATAAGACCATGATGTCTTCTTTCACGGCTTGTTGCAGCAGATTTAGCATAATTTTCTCATTTTTATATTTCCTTTTATCATCAATGCTCATATCCTTGATAGCAATTTCTTCTTCATCGTCATTTGCTGGTCTAACGTATTTTGTCTCAATACATTCCCAAGCATCTAAATAGTTTGCTTATACCCAGTTCTCAAAACGACCTTCCCAGCCTTTATACTCTTCAATGTTCATGAGTTTAGGCGGTTTTTGCATAGTCCCTCTTTCGTTTTCCAACATTGTGTTCTGTGCAAGACTGATCGGGGTAACCGGGGTAGCGAATGTTTTATAAAATTCCTCGTCCATGTTTCGAATTTCAAGAAATTCTTAAATCTGTTTTTCAAGCGAAATAACAAACTCAAGCGAAATCTCTTTTGAAGCGGAACTACTGATTCAAGCGGAATCACTCAAACCTTTCAAGCGGAATAGGGTTTCGAGCGGAATCACAACAATTTTCAAGCGGGATACCGATTTCAAGCGGAATCAACAAGATCTTTCAAGCAGAATCTTGTTTTCAAGCGGAATTACCAGAAATTTTCAAGCGGAATATTGATTTCAAGCGAAATCAATTCTGAAATGCTGCTGACGTCATCATTTACTCGCTGATTTTCAAGCGGAATTACCAAAATATCGAGTTTTAGATCGATTTAAGGCCTGAAACTTTCAAGGCTTTGTTAAAACATGATTGCGCGTGATGTGTGAGAATTTGAGCCAATTTTAACCGTGAAAAGTTGTTCAATTTGAAAAAGAAGGTGTAGAAATCAGAAAATGCAGCTGAATTGGTATGAACTCTTCTTCCTGAGCTCTGATACCACTTGTAGGATCGTTTTCAGACCCGAACAAGTTGATCAGAAGAGTTTTACTCAGTTTGAACGGCGGAAACAGACAAACTGAGGTCAATTCAGCAAGATATACACTTTAAACTATCGATATGATTGATAAAATGACTTTTACAGCGTGACGACACTTCGGCAGCACTTTGGTGCAAAACCGGAAGGAATGTTATGTGATTTCGCTTGGGAGGACCTACATCTAGCCTCCTGATTCCGCTTGAACATGTGTATGTTCATTTCAAGCGGAATCATTACATTTGATTCAAGCGAAATATGCCATGTTAAACTCGAGCGGAATCAGAAACTTATGATTTGGCTTGAAATGTTCTCATGTCATTTCAAGCGGAATCTCCACTATATTCCACTATCTCGTTTTTCGTGCCCCAATCTAACTAGTTTTATACAAGACTCGATACAAGACGAAGACGACAGACGGATGCAACAACAAACTCCCCCTCGGATGTTGATGTAGTCTTCAGTGTCGAGTCTTCGCATCTTCAGTCTTTATCAGCCTTTGGGCTTCTCTTTGAAGTATCTGACGCTGTAAGAATCCTTCAATCTTCTATCTTCTGATTCTATCTTCTCTTGATCAGATCTCTTGATTCCTTAAGTTCATCAGCAGCTTGCGTGAATCACAGGTTTCCAGAAACATAACCTAGCTCTTACAGACTCCCCCTCTCAGCAAGCTGGGATCGCAGTCTGTCTTTCACAGGTTCAGGATTGTTGCCTGGCTCAACGCTCTGCTCAGAATCGAAAGCTGGCTCTTTATCCCAAGATCACCTAGCTCCTCAGGATCGATTAGCCCAGCTCTTACTCAAACCTGCATAAATCTCTACCCAAAAATAAATTTTTATGATAAAAATTTCACTCACTCAGACACCACTTGTAGACATCTTAAAATGATTTAACATTTAGAATTTCAGATGAACCACTTGAAGAAATATCATTTTCAAAGCTTTTAATGACCACTTGTAAGATAGATTTTAAATTCTTTTTACTCAAACTCCCTTTCACAAAACGTCATCATGCTTAGCTCTCGGAATTTTGAAAATCAGCTCTCCAACACCAGTTGTTGAAAATATTTTTGAATTTTTCAAAATTTATGCTAAAACACATTGAAAATCTTTTTAGATTTTTGAATTTAGAGAAATGCAGTAAAGAAATATTTACAGCTAGTATTTTTGTGAGTTTGTGCAAGAGGATCATATCAGTTTCTGAGACAAATCACCAACACCGTTAAGCTTCATTTCATTTTAAGTTCTAAACAATTCACCTAGATTGTCAGTATACTGGTCCATTTAAATTTTCACACAAAGTTCAACTGTTTCGAGATACGAGATTAATGTCTTAAGAACATGAACTCAATCGCGTGTCCCACCACTTGAATATACTCCCGTATCCAGATCCCAATATCCAGTCTTACAGGTGAGTATACCACAGATGATATCTGTAAGGGGTTAGGTGCGAAACCGTGAGAGCTCAGGTCAGAACTTCCGTTCAGCAGAGAGATGACGGTTCGACTTTTGGTGTGTCCCCTTTAGAGGATCTTTTCTTCAATAGCACATGATTAGCATTTTTCAATGTTTCATCATTTTTTGTATTGTGGGCGGTGTTATATTTCAAGCATTTGTAGAAAGTATTATACGGGGACTAGGTCAGAATTTCCATTCAGCAGAAGTCCCGGGATAATACCCCATATATCACTGAGTATAAAGACCTAGTATCTCAGAAAGAAGGACCTTTCAAACAAGATTTCGGGGGTTACCCATATATCCAAGAAGTTGTTCCCCACGATATAAGCAAGTTTGAATATAGGTTTATATCTCGTCACAATCTACTAAATGTACAAAAACCTACTGGTATATCCACAGTGAGATTGTTTATCACATTTTAACTTTCCAAATCTTTAGCGTGTTGTGATAACCCACTGATGTACTATCATTTCCTCTTTTTCACAACAAAACTCATTTTTGTTTTATCATGTTTTTGACTTTTTCAAATTTTCTAATGTTTTTGGATTTTCTGAAATTTTTACTCCCCCTAAAATGCAAACACAATTAATGAAATATAAAACAAACTGTACAAGAAAATTGACAACCGATATCGAATCGCCTCAAATCGCCATTCACTTGGCATAAACAATTAGAACTCCCCCTTTCAACAAACTATTTTCCCATTAAGATTTCAAAACACTTAAGTTTGTTTTAATCAAAATGGTTTTTCCAGAAAATAAGTTTAGTTGATTTTATCATTTGTAGGGATGTGGTTCATCATATTGTCTTTCACCCAAATGTCACTTGTATGAAGATTATATCAAGTTCAAATTAATGACCTTGATTAATCACGTATCAGAACAAACCTCTGTACCACTTGTACGTAAACACAATCAAATACAAAGAATGATGTTGATTCCTATTCCACTCTTACCAACCAGGGAACTCCGGCAAGTCAGGTTTTTCATTCAAAGAAAATATCCACCCAAGCCTGGCCAGCCTTGGGTGTTACCGAGTCATCACCACTCGGTTTCTTACCTTTCCTCTTCTTCTCATAGAATTCTTTAACCCCTTTGACTTTTCGGTCAACCATTTTTCCAAAGATGTGTTTTACCTTGGGGTTAAAAGCCTTTTCAACATCAAAAACCTTTTTGTCAGAATAAAATTGGTTTGAAATCTCAATTTTACCAATTTTCTTCTTAAAATTTTCAGCCCTAAGTGGTGGAAAATTTTCATCATCCACAGTCGGAACTGATTTGTCTCCATCTACCTCAACCTGTGGCTCCTCTGATTTTGTGGAATCAGATTCATCGCTAGAAGATAGTCCTCTGATTTTGACCTATCAGAATCATCGCTAGAGCTATCAACAGACTTCTTAACAACCCATTTCTGGTTGTCAGATTTAGCTCTTTTCTTGTAAAACTTGTTTGAACATTCACCAATTTCAAATTTTGAATTTTTGAATAATTTGGTTCTGTCAATTGGTGGTTCAAACTCAATCACTTTTTCTTTCAGTTTAGAAACTCCCTGTTTGGATTGAATTGCCTGTGAACAGTTCATGGCAATATGACCACTTTTTCCACACCAGAAACAGGTTCGAGTTTCCTTTTTCTGATCAATCGACTTCATCTCATCTTGCTTCTTTGCAAGGAACTCTTTGTTTGATTGTCTCCAAAATTCTTTCTTTTCTTCTTCGTCTGCTGACGTACCTGAAACAAATGTCATCTTTGATTTAAAATCTCAAACATATTTTTCATTTTTCTGTTTTTCTGTTGGAGTAAAACCTAATCCTTTCTTTTTGAAATTACCGTTATGGTTTGGTTTCTTTTGAAAACCAAAACCAGAACTGTAATCCTTTTTCTTGTTTAATCTTTGTTGAACTCTTGAGGTGTATTTTTTAGGTTTATCAGTAAGATTTAAATCTTTTGTTTCAGAAATATTGATTTCTGTTAGTTTGAAAACCTTTTTTATCATCTCAGTTTTGACACCTCTTATTGGAAATTCCTCATCAGAATATAATTTGTCAGAATCATTCAAAGTATAAGCAACTTTAAACGGTTCGTCATCCAAATTAGATTTTGATAACAGGAATTTTTTATCAAACTCTTTTGCCCTGTTTGTCATTTTGACCCAGAGTGCTGGACTCAGACTTTGACTCCGACATTGACTCTGACTTTGACTCCTCTGTTTCATCGTTATCTAACACATGATCCACCACTTTTTTCATCAATTGAGATTGTTGATCAGTGTCAGACGATGTAAACGTCACATCAATATTTTCTGGCAAATTGACTGAGGACTCTGACTCCCATTGTAAATTTGTAGCCTTTTTGACTCTTTCAGAATTTGGATTTCTAGGCAAATATCCATTTTCCAGCGGGGGTGGACACTTTTTGTAACTGACACCTTGTTTCTTACCAGAATTCTTTTTGTCAATCTTTTTCTTTGTGTCATTTTTCTTTTCGTTCTTCTTTTCATGAGTCTTTTCTTCAGAAACTCTTCCAGCATTCTTTTCTTCAGCTACTTCATCCTCTTCAAATGCCTTCATGCCTTCAACAGTTGGATAAATCCTGTCAATGACATAAGAAGTACATGAGTAACTTTTCAACAAACGATTTACTCTTTCAGTTTCAATTCTTTGAGCTTCCAGTTTTTGTTCTAGAGCAACACACTTCTCAATGTAGTTGTTCACAACTTTCTGTTTGATCATGAACGCTCCTTGAAGTGTCTTCATTGCTGTTGCCTGCTCTTCAATTGTGTCATTGTACATGTTCATCACTTTGTTCAGCACATCATAAGATTCCTTCAATCTGTTCATGTTGTGAATCAACGAACTGTTTTGTTTCTTCATTACTTCAAAATTTTCACAAATCACTGGACTCTTCTCAGCTTCTTCATCAATTTTGAAAGCTGGAACTTCTTTCACTTTTCTTCTCACTACCGGTACTGCTTCATCTTCACTGCTGACCGGTGTCTTTACCTTTTTCTTTTTCTTCTTTGCTTCTCATCTTCACTATCACTTTCTGCCATCATCTTCAGATGTTGTGCCATTCTTTTCGCATAATATTCAGTATCATCATCATCACTATCTTCTTCAATACGAGCAACAAATGCTTTGTGATTTGAGTTTATTAAGTTCACGGTAGTCGATGCACATGCGAAACGAACCATCTTTCTTCTTGACGAATAGCACATGAACACCCTAAGGTGAGGTACTTGGACGTATGAAACCTTTGTCAAGTAGCTCTTGCAGTTGACTAGATAACTCTTGCATCTCAAAGGGTGCAAGTCAGTAAGGAGCCTTGGTAACAGGAGTTGAACCAGGTATAAGATCAATACGAAAATCAACAGATCGAGGAGGAGGAAGACCAGGAAGATCTTCGGGAAAGACATGAGGGAAATCACACACTACTGGAACATCACTTACGCTCTTTCCCTTGCCCTTTTGTTCCACTATGTGGGCCAAGAAGGCAAAGTACTGTTTACGTAGGCATTTATTCGCTTGAGTGCATGACATCAACTTCAGTCCTTTAGAAGGTCGGTCTCCATAGACGTGTAAAGTATCACCAAACGGGAGAGGTAAACGAACGTACTTCTCGTGACAAGCGATCTCGGCATGGTTCTTGCGCAACCAATCCATGCCAATTATGATATCGAAGCTACCCAATTGCATGGGTATGAGATCAATAGTAAAAATGTGATCGTTAAGAGTCAGGGAACAATCACGGAGGATAGAATCGACTAGAATAGACTTACCATTGGCAATCTCAACAGAGAACGACTTAGGTAGTTTAGAGCGTGCACAGTCTAACAAAGATTCAAATTCTACGGACACAAAGCTTCTGTCGGCACCAGTATCAAATAGTATCGAAGCGTAAATATTATTAACGAGAAACGTACCATTAACGACGTCATTGTTGTTACGCGCCTGATTTGCGTTGATGTTGAACGCTCGCCCTCGAGCGGCTTGCAGTCTCCACACTTGTAGTATGCTCGCACATTGTTTGCCGGTTTGGGGTTCTGCTGAGCTGGCTGAGCTGGTGGCGCTTGCTGAACTTGATTGGCTTGGCGGCAGTAAGGGGTTGTGTGACCATAGCGATTGCAGTTGGTACACAGAAGCCAAGCTGAGTTGGCAGGGTGATGATAGTTGCAAGTGGGGGGATGAACCCCGGTGTACGACTTCTTGGTGTTTTCTGGAGCAGGAGGGTTTGGAGTAGCAACAGGCACAATAGCATTACAAGCAGGGTTTGGAATCGTAGCAGGGGCGCCTGCATTGCAGCCAGAGTTTTGAGATTTTCGCTTCTTGTTCTTGCTGCCACTTGGCTGCTGGGTAATCTGGTGAGCTGGTTTCGAGGGAGCAGGTGTAGCGAACTGTCTATCACAAACGCGGTTGTTGTTCGAACTTGCTGCAAGACGGTAAACTTCTTCAATAGAGCTAAGTTGAGCTGCTTCAATGGCGTCACGCATAGCAAGAGGTAACCCATGAATGTACTTGGTGATCATATGTTTGGGAGTGGACACCAAGTGTGGTACGATTATGCTGAGTTGCTTGAAACGGGTAGTATAAGCCAGATTGTCATCTCCAACTTGTTTCAGATGCTAGAATTCATCCTCAAGTTTCTGTTGCTCATGCGGAGGGCAGAATTCGAGCATCATCATTTCCGTAACCTTGGTCCAGGGTAAAGCATAAGCTTCATCGTTTGAGTGGATGTTTCTCTCATTTGTCCACCATTCTAGAGCTCTGCCTTGAAACACGCCAGTTGCACTCCTAGTCTTTAGGTGTTCAGGGCACTCACTGTTGATGAAGGTAACCTCTATGATGTCGAACCACTCCAGCATCACAGTCACCCCATCACTGCCCGTGAAAGGCTTAGGGTTGCAAGAGATAAAGTGTATGTAGTTGAAGCTCACAGGCTTAGGTTTGTCTACTTTAGAGTCAACAGAGGAGGGATGAGTGTTTGATCCATGGATTTCAGTGACAATATTGGGAACAATGCGTGCAATCTGGTCGGCCATAAAAGACATCATCTTTTTCTGAGTGTTGGCCTTTGACCTCTTGTGTGGGTTAGAGAGACGATTTGATGACATCTAAAGAGTCAGAATTAGGATCGGGTAAGACTCGATCATAATGTTTCACAAATACATAGCATAGCATAAAGGTTCATATGATTGCATAAAAGACTCAAGTTGTTTCACGCATCACCAAAATTTTCAACATGCTTCACATAGTTTAATCAAATTGTTTCTCACAGCATAAAGCATTCAACGTGTTTCTCATAGTTTACTCAAGATTCCCATGTAGTATAATACAAATGAATAAAGCATCATAAATTTAGTCTGTTCCTGAGATATTATTATTATTGTTTTAGATTGCGGAGATAGTGCGATTCGTGTAAAAGTTTCGAAGCGAACAAAGCATCAAGTATATAAAACCATATGTAAATAGAGATAACATAAAAGATAGGCTCATAACACAATAGGATTGTCTTGGGCAAAGAAACGTTGACTAACCAAAGTAAATCGAACACCTTTCGAATTAAGGTAACGTGCTTTGGCTTACTTAGACAAATACGTTCATCGATGTTAGGCCTACGATATTTGTACTTTCGGTCACTACATGTCCTTAATCGATTGGGAAGATTCGAGACTTTGGCGAGATTGAAAATCAAAGAGTGGGTTTAGTTATCAAGATGCGAGTTTCACCCCAAACTTGGTAACATCGTACCCTAATATTGTTGGTACTTATCAAAAGACAAGACCTAGTAGATTATGAAATGGAAATCTCCCTCCAAGATTTGGATGTCACTCCTGTCTTGAGGGTAAATCTCGTGCAAAAATACAAACACTGCTGAGCGAAAGTCGTCATCAAAGGTGGGAATCACCCCTGTTTTGATGAGTCATTTCGAGAGTGTTTTCAAAGTATCCAAGTGTGTATTGTGTTAGCCTTAGGAAGGGCATGTAAGTTTAACAAGGAAGTGTTGCTAGGAAGCATATACGGTAGAATGCATAAGTTTTAAACAACATATAAGAGTCAAAGTTCCTAGAACTATAGACTAGGGCAAAGCATTCCTACTTGTCCTAATTCCCTATAGTTATGGCTCTGGTACCAATCTGTCACACCCCAACCGATGGCGGAAACATCGGGGCGCGGCACTAAGCGAATCAGATTGCTCAAGAGAATCCACAACACGAATAGTTTCGATATCGATTAATTAAAGTTGCATAAAATTTTCTAAAATGTCAAACATAATCATCCACAACCACAATAAGTATCAAATAACATCATGATTCAACATTGTTCGAATTTGCCTAATTAACTAAGATGAGTTTCTAAGCATCATCCTAGCTTGTTTTCTTGAATTCCAGCCACTATCAACCTACAACATGTATTAAAATACAATCAACAAATATGTTGGCGAGCATACAAGTTTGAATACGTATCATAATAGTTTAAAAACTCATATCCAACACAAAAACATATAACAAGTTTCACCATGCTAGTTAACGCAGTCCAATTGATAGCCCAAGTTTCCAACGCATTAAAGTGCCTTTCCCAAAGAATAACGGGAGGTTAATATGTCTCATCCTAACAATACCCCAAGACTCAAGGGGGGCAGGCGTTACTTCTATAGCGCTATAATTGTTAAGGCGGAACTACACACAGGGATTAAACGTTCACATAGCATAAAAGTCTCAAGTATCACAAGTTTCATGTTTCATGTTTAAATGGATAGAGTATGTTACAAATAAGTTTCAAGTGTCAAGTGTCTTGATATAGAATAGATTTTGCATCCCAAAAGTGCTTAAAGCAAAAAGGGATCGAGTATACGCACAGTGGGTGCTTAAACCAAACATTGTTAAGATTGGATTGAAGGGAGCGCTGGATCAGCCTGCGTGCGGGGAGTAGAGCATAAGTCCTCTAAGAACTGACCCGGTCGGGAACAGAGTGTCGAATAGTGCAAAATACCTAAGCGGATGGTCATCTAGACGGATGTTCATCCGAACGGATGACCATTCGAACGGATGGCCATTCGAACAGTGGGTGTTTGTGAACTGGTAAAGTTTTCAATGTTGTGTTTATAGTGTCCTGTAAAACAAATAACAAGTGTCGTCAATATCAGATCATCTGTACGAATGGTCATCCGATCGAATGGCCATTCGGACAGATGGTCAATGTGTGAAGTTTTGTGAAATTTTCTAAGTTTCGGTTTAACGGTGATGGTGTGATGACGTGTCGAACAACGGAAACGTACCCAAACCTAGCTCGTTCGGTCGGCTGGGAACCACCCCTTTTGAACCGACAAGCTGTTTCTGATGATGTTTCATGTTTGGACCCGTCAATCGGCCCATTTTCCAGTGGAATTCAGTTTTCAAGCCGGCTTTCGACTAAGAAACGAGTCGAAAGTCTGTTTGAGTCTGATTTCACCCATGTTTCGTATAAAAATGGAAGAAAAGTTCGAAAATTAGTAGGAAAATGTGAAGTCTATCAGATCTGATCCGGAAACAAGCGAAATCCCATCAGATCTGGTGTAAAAGTGTGAGATTCCTTTAAGTTTTGCATTAAAGTTTTGAAAATCCTTTAGATCTGAGGCAAATATTGGTTAAATGGTGCTCCATAACAGTTTACATGAACAACTGAGTGGAAACCACCTTCAAGAGGCCCAAATCAGTTGATTTTCGTTAAAAAGTTGAAGTGTTCGTGTGGATTTGATGAAGAATATGGCGTAGAAGTGATAAATGATGAAAGTTGTACAAGAATCGGGGAAGGATACTTACGAGTTTGCCTTGAATCTCGATTAAAGCCGATAAAACTGCCTGAGAGTGCGTGTGGTCGAATGGCAGAGGCAAAAGTGTGAAATGAAGGGTGAACAGCCATATTTATAGGTGATAGGGACAGTTGGAGGAGAAAGGTAGGCGGTCGGATGGCCTTCCGGTCGGATGGTCATCCGGTCGGATGGTCATCCGCTCGGATGGTCATCCGCTCGGATGTCCATTCGGACAGCCGATACCCGTTTGCTAGTTTTCCAACTTTGGTTCGTTTTGCGAGTTAGATTAACGTTGCGTATTATTGTGAGTAACCATTACATGGTATTATTATATGATTAACACGAAGGTTTACATGTTTCAAGTCTGTTTTAAGCTAGTTTCTCGTTCAATAAGTATCAAAGTTTCTCGTTCAATAAGTATCAAGTTTCTCGTTCAACCAAGTATAAAAGTTTCTCGTTCAGTAAGTATCAAGTGTCAAGTTTCCAGCATCACAAGAGTTGAGATTCAAAGTATCACAAGTGTCAAGATTCATACTATTCAACCATCACAAAAGTATTACAAAAGCATCACATAGAGTAAAAGTTTCACATAGTTTTAACATAATTAAGACTCAAATAGTATCATTAAGCATCACAAGGACGAGACTTGCCAAAAGATAAAAGTTTCGAAACACAGGGCGTTACAGGTATGGGATTATATGTCGGATTGTGACTACAAAATCTCCATAACCTGTTTTAATCTGTTTTGTCTGATAACTTAAACATTGGGGGTTAACGCGACCGTGTCCTGGATATCCATGGCTCAGTTAAGTTACTAATGGCCACGACTGAGCATGGGGTGTAGGCATACACCTGACAGATGCTAATGCTATTATAAAATGTTTTTCTTACCCACAAGTTGGGGATAACTTCTTTGTGGGTTTAAGTGGTATGTCGGTTAATCATGTCTCGGTGTTTAGTACTAGGCCCCATATGTATTGACAGGCATGTAAAACTTTATACAAGGTCATTTTGAATTTTCCCAAGTTATTTATAAAATCATGTGCCTTGTGAACTAAAATGATTTTGAAAATGTTTTCAAAATGAGTCTGTTGATTGTATTTACCAGTGTAAACTGACGTATTTTCAAAAAACTAAGTTACAGATGCAAGGATTCGTAAATAGTCCGGAAGTTGCTCGGTAATGCTAGAAGACGAATTTGCAACTCCTTTGCATAAAGCCTAGTAGTCTGTTGATTTCCCTTTTTGTACATTTTACGATCCGCCTGTGGATCTTTATTATTACAAGCTGTCTGTATATTATTTTGAACATTTGGTTTGTAATATTATTTAAAACTCCAAGACTTCCGTTGTTCTATATGTGTTTGTATCTATGATGATACCAATCTTACGTCACGATACTCCCCACCTGGGCCCACCGGGATTTGGTTGGAAATTCGGGGTGTGACAATTAGTAACCCTAAATAGAATTTGGATGAGGAACTAAACCAATTTGTTTCTATTGAAAAGCAGAACCACAATTTGAAGCCATTGTTCCTTTGGTGTCTACGGTAAGGTATGTAAGAAGGTCTAGTGGTTCAGGATCTGCAACCAACTATAACAGCGTAGATGTTAATCGGTGCTATGTAAACTGCCCTACACGTAGATAACCCCGGCCATGCGTGATTGCTGGTGGAAACTTGTTTTGTGTGTCCCACAAATACAGCTTTGGGAAATGTTGACAGGAATTATTGGCAGGAAACAGAAATTGATCCAAGCCATGTCCAATTCAGTTGTATCTCTCAAGAGTGGTAACCAAAGAGATGGGCTAAGTCGCATTGGAACTTAAAAGCAGTGGGGTATGTGATACATCTTCAAACTGTGTGGAGTGATTACCATAGGATGGGAATTGACCCGTATCAAGGAAGGTAGGGTACTTCAATTTCGCAGTAGCTATGCCATATGCCATATATCATAAGCTCCTCAAATAAACCAAGTGCCTTATCTATATTTCTCATAGGCAATTCATCGAACAATTTGTGTGTGTCATTTAGGTTAACCAAGGGTTATCCTAACTGAGTACTTATGGGTAGCTTAATATTCATTCCACAAACCCATATGGTAACAGGGAAAAACATTAAAGTATCGCTAAGAATAAAAGGATAGACAAGCAGAATTGGACCAGTTATAGAACTAGAGGCCATCCTTGGACAAGAAGTTGTAAGAATGGTGTCTCTAGGGTTTACCTGAATAGGATCAGTTGGTTGAATGAACCCTAGATACAAATTATCCCCATAATTGAGATCGACCTGTTCCGAGTCAATTGAACCACAATAAAGAGAAGTTGCGAACCCTAGATCGGAATCATCACACAACGGTATCACATCACCGCTGATATCCTGCATTTGTTTAAGAAGCGTTGATTGTTTATCCAAGGTTCCAGACATTTATTTCAAAGAGCACTATATCTGATTATTAATCATGAGTAGGGTTCGGATGTTATCCATGATTTCAAGGAGTAGCATTTCATCCGCCATTGGAGCATGCAAATCAATGAAAGCACCAATGAGGTGAACCCTTATACGAGTTTAGAAAACAATATTTAGAAAAAACCAAAGATTTATAAAATACTAGACACTGATTTCATTGAATTCATATGAGTTTATTTACAGAGAGATGAGATAAAGAACAAGATGGGATAAGAAGATTTACTTAACAATCTTCATACCCTATTTCCTTCACCCTTCTTGCTTATATTGTGGGTGTTTGGGATTCCTTCTCAAAAATGACTTATTAACTTATATAAATCATAAGTGAGAAGTTAGAAATTCAGACTTCTTAAAAATGACTTCTCAACACACAAAACCCTATAAAATAAGCTAACCCAAACACTTAAAAAACAACTTATTAACTTTTATAAATCAATAATTCATTGCTCCAAAATAAACTAACCCAAACACCCCCATTCTACCATATTCCATGAAGTGAATTTTTATGAAGTAACAATTGGTCAATCTTGAATTATGTTTATCCATGTAACATATTAAACTAAACCTTTTCTTTTTTTCTTAAAGCAAAAATATTTTTAAATATTTTAAAGAAAGCATAAAAAAAGAATATATTTTAAACGCAGGATTTAAAAAAATCCTTACGATATGATTTTTCTTTTAGAAAAAATAAATATTTCAAATATTTATTTTTAACTTTTTAAAAATATATTGTTTTTCTTTTAAAGAATATTATTTTTTGTTATTTCCAAAATATGCTTTCTAATGTGTCAAAAACACATCACTAAAAATAATCGAATTACTTATGTGTTTTATAAAAAAAATATTTGATAACGTTCTCATATTTGTGGTATGCCCATTAGTTAAAAATAATCGAATGACTTATTTGTTCTATAAAAAAATATTTGATAACGTTATCACATTTGTGGTACCCCATTAATTAAAAATGGTAATCAACATAGTATTAGGATCCTGTAAAAAGGAGATTTTTCGTGAGAAGTGTGAGAATGCATAAAAATTCATATGTAGACATCATGTTTTGGATTTGTGCATAATGTTTTTTGTTGTTTTGGCAAGAAAAACACTAAACATAACAATTTAAGACACAATGCAATGAATTCTATGCTTAAAACTTAAAACACCATGCCAAGAATGTTAAGTAGTGTGTTTCAAGTGTTAATAGTGTGTTTTAAATTTCACGTCCATAATATGTTGCATTGTGTTTTAAATTGTAAAGTTTGGTGTTTCTCTTGCCAAAACAACCCAAAACATCATGGCTAAGTTCAAAACATGATGCCTACATGTCAATTTCTATGCATTCTCACACTTCTCACAAAAAATGTCCTTTTTACAGGAACCTCACCCAATCAACATATACTTCATTTTTTTTTCATTCGACACTGTATTATAAAGTATGGATTAAGAAAGGTTGATTAGCAATTTGCTTTTAAAAAGAATTCACAACACTCGTATCTATACCCAACTCATATGTAATTTAACTTATATCTTATTACTAACTGTTTAATATTTCTTATTCAACCCGTATAACACGGTCTGTAAATTAGTAATTATATATATACTTATTAGCCGCTAAAGGCCCCTAACAGCTCTCGGATGGATAACCATAGGCAAAAGAAATTTTTAAGGGCCGAATTTAATTCTAGCCGCACAGGGCCCATGTAACTCGAAACGATTCACTAACTTTCAGGCGACTGGCGAGTGATATGTGCAAGGGTCAAGGTTGTGAAAGAGAGTTTATAAACGAGTGCTTTATAAAAATTAAAGATTTTTTTTGTTTTCTTAAATAGAGAGATTTTGGAAAGTGATATGTAATGGTTTGGGTTAAGATGGAAACTATGGATAAGATTGTATGGTTTGTTATGATTCTCAAGTTAATTATATATGCAGAGTTAATAATGTTGGCAAGTAATTATAACTAGTGGTATAAGACCCGTGCGTTGCAGCGGGTAAGTGGGCCAGTTTCGGTGCACAAAATATAACAATCGTAATATCCTTAAACGTGTTGATTTATTACTTTTTTTATTGAATTTTAGTTATTAAAAAGGAAAAAGAACAATTTAGAAATTTATTAAAAATTATGTTAAACGCGACGGGGCAAATCATTATTATTATTATTATTATTATTATTATTATTATTGTTGTTATTATTATTATTATTATATTATTATATTATATTATATTATATTATATATCATATCATATCATATATCATATAAAGGAAATGAAATGAATAGTGATTTTAATATTACTATAATATATAGTTTTTTAATACTTTTATTATTTGAATATTATAATAATAGTTATTTTCTTTATTTTTACCTTTAATCTCTTTTTTCATATCAAGGGTTGGGATAAACTTTGTGTCAACCGGTATCGAACCAGTATTGGTATCGAAAATACCGTGACGGTCCTGTTCGGTATCAGTACATGAAGGTAAAATCCGGCACTAATACAGAAAACGTTAAAAGTTGGTGCCGAATTGATATTGGAAATCTTTTTGTTCGAGAAATTCAGTGCTGCTACCCGTTACCATTTGCTCATCCCTGATCACGGTTACCGTACGAACAACGGTATCGTACAACTTTTTTTGTTGATTTCTTCAACTTTTAATTTTTTTCTTTTTTAGTTTCAGGGGTAGGGATGAGCTCGGTACCAACCGATACAGAATCGGTACTAATAGTCTGATACCGAAAATACCGGTTACGGTACCGGTATATGAAGGTAAAACACAGTAGTGAACCGGTACCAAGAATACCAAAAGTCGGTACCGAATTGGTACTTAAGATCTTTTGGTTCGGCAAATTTGGTACCGGTACCCAGAACAATTTGTTCATCTCTAACCACGGGTTTCATACGAACAACATCTTTACCATACAACTTTTTTTGTTGATTTTCTTTCGGTTATCTTTTAGTGTTTTTTTCTGCATTTTCTTTTTATTCTTGTCAGCAGTTCCGTTCGCGACACGCACGTAGTGATTTCAAAACACATTTAAACACAAACTAAATAACAAAAGAAATTCGCCGCAACGCGGCAACCTTTTTTAAACCTAGTTTTTTTAATAAAATTTAAACAGAAACATAAATGCAATGTTACAGAATCTTTAACAAAAATGAAATCTAAACTAAAATACTAAAAAAGGAATATCTTTATATATGTGTGTGTTGTATCAGGCATTTTTTAAACAAACTACGTTATATTATACAAATATATATCTAACCACCTTACATATGTATTCTGCAATGTTTATTAGTTTATTTAATTTGCATGTCTAATGAAACAAATATAAAGAGATAAACAAAACAAAAAGAAAAAAAAAGAACGGGAAAGAAAACTTGCAAAAGTAGATAAATCTTGTTTAGGTTGGAAAGAAAAGAAAAAGAGAAACAGATTTAAGTTTTTATGACATTTTTACCTATAGTTCACATATAATTTTATCAATAATACATAGTGGTTCCATTGTAATAAAATTTCAAAAGAACAACATTTGTGTATTGTAGCCAAAGATGTTCTTTAATATATACTAGTATTTTGACCCGTCGTGCATTGCAGCGGCGTCGAAATTTAAAGTAAGTCGAATTTATATGGTTAAATATTTGACCTAACTCGTTTCCGAATAAAATTTACGTCAAAACGCAGACCAATTGAAAACGCACATAAAAATAAGCACGAATACGTATTATATTTGATCTAATTCACTACCAAGAAAAACATACGCAAACCATCTTGGATTTATACAAAAACGTATTTAAAATTAAGCATGTAGATAAATAGTGTGTTTTAAGTTTTAAATTGGTATTGGGTGTTAGAGCGGCGTCGAAATGTAAAGTAATTTCAATTTATATCGCGTAGTGAAAACATATTATATTTGACCTGATTGATTTCGAACAAAATTTACCTCAAAACGTAGACCAACTAAAAACACATATAAAAATAAGCATGAAACGTCTTATATGACCTGACTCCTTTTCGAGAAAAAAAATACATCGAAATGTAAACCACCTTGATATATATATATATATATATATATATATATATATATATATATATATATATATATATATATATATATATAGGTAAAGATTCCTGTAAAAAAGAGGGTTTTTGTGAGAAGAGTAAGAAAGAATCTACACCATTAGATCTTTGATCTAATGGTTGAGAACAATAGGGACCAAATTGTAAAATGTGTTTTGTTTTTTGGACTAATTTGAAATATGT
Source organism: Helianthus annuus (assembly GCF_002127325.2). Classification (NCBI taxonomy): domain Eukaryota; kingdom Viridiplantae; phylum Streptophyta; class Magnoliopsida; order Asterales; family Asteraceae; genus Helianthus; species Helianthus annuus. The sequence goes on along the minus strand of NC_035434.2, from coordinate 24,048,471 downwards.
AGGGGTAATAAAGTCTTTATGTCCATTTTAAAAAAGGAAACTGTAAATCATGTTCCTAGAATTTCAAAACTCTTTCCTTTTTCCATCCAGATCTGTGAATTCGATTTTCCTTCATCATCATCATCGATACATCTCGGATCAGCATCATCATCGGTTTACATCTCAAATCATCATCATCATCATCAGTTCACATCTCGAATCATCATCATCGATTCAACAGATTCATCATTCCTTCATCATCATCACCATCATCGATACTGGCGGGTGGTTGGGTTCGAGTGAGAGAAAGAGAAGAGAGGCTGTAGAGAGGCGGCACCGGCCACATCCCCACCACCACGGCGGGCGGCAGTGGTGGTGCCGGCAGTGGAACGACGGGGTGTAGTGTTAGGGTAATATGGTGTTATATATTATTGAATGGTGTTATATACTTTATTGAATGGTGTTATATACTTTATTAAATGGTGTTATATATGTGCTGAATGGTGTTATATTACTTCTTTGAATGGTGTTATATATGTGCTAAATGGTGTTATATACTTTATTGAATGGTGTTATATATGTGTTGAATGGTGTTATATACTTTATTGAATGGTGTCATATATGTGCTAAATGATGTTATATACTTTATTGAATGGTGTTATATATGTGCTGAATTGTGTTATATACTTCATTGAATGGTGTTATATATGTGCTGAATGGTGTTATATACTTATTGAATGGTGTTATATAATTATTGAACGGTGTTATATATGTGTTGAATGGTGATTGTACTGTTATTCGTAGTGTTTTTTTAGAGATCTTTTAAAAAAATCTTGTTCCTATAATTAAGGTGACGGTTATGGAAAGTTTTAAATTAATTGAATTAATGATAAAATTACTTGTTTACCCTTTTGGATTAAATTAGATTGAGGACACATTTTATCTCCACAATATTTCTCACCTTTCTCACACTTTTAACCTTTCTTACAATAACCTTACCCTATATATATATATAGGGGAGCGCTAAAATGAAAACCAGCTCCAGTTGTAAGACCCGAGAGAACCACTTTCTAGCCACTAGATCAACAAGATGGATGGATGAGATTAAAAGTAACTAAAATTAATATTAAATGCATTTTGTCTTATTATATCTTTAATATTTTATTCCAAAAGGGTAATTTAATAAAATTACTCTGTTTTGTCTTTGTATCTTTATTATTTTTTATTACTTTTTTGTTTTATTATATTACTTTTTATTTTTTTAAACAGAATTTTTTTATTAAAAGTATTTTTAAATTCAAATTTTTTTAACAAAACTACTTTTTTTCCGCGCCGGTTTTTGCACGCCGTTTTTACGCCCGGCTTTTTCAAGCATCGTTTTTAACGTGTCGTTTTTGCACGCTGTTTTTTACTTTCGGATTTTTCAAGCGTCGTTTTTTTAACGCACCGTTTTTACGTCCTGTTTTACACCGGCGTTTTTTACGTCCCGTTTTTTTCGCGGCGTTTTTATGCCCCGTATTCACGCCCCTTGTTTAGGCGTCGTTTTATCACACGGTTTTTTTACGTTTTACAATTTACGTAGAAAAAGTTTTACGTTTTACGTTAAATAGTTTTTACATAAAAGTTTACGTTTTACGTTAAAAAGTTTACGTTTTACGTTAAACTTTTTAAACTTTTTACGTTTTACGTTAAACTTTTTAAGTTTTACGTTTTACGTAAAACTTTTTACGTTTTACGTTTTACGTTTTCCGTTAAAAAGTTTACGTTTTACGTTAAAAAGTTTACGTTTTACGTTAAAAAGTTTACGTTTTACGTTTTACGTTAAAAAGTTTATGTTTTACGCTTTACGTTAAAATTTACGTTTTACGTCTTATGTTAAAAAGTTTACGTTTTACGTTAAAAAATTTATGTTTTACGTTAAAAACTTTACGTTTTACGTTAAAAAGTTTATGGTTTTAACTTTTTTTTTTACAAAATCAAAACAAATGTGTGGATCTTGAAAAAACGGGGTTTGGCTCAAAGTTTCCAATAATCAAGGCTGCAAAGTGGGGTTGCAGGTTCAAAAACCTATCCTCCACCATCCTCGTCGCGCCATCGTCATCAATTTGTCGGAAAAGTTGTTTCGGACTATCACTGCCAATCTCAACCCCCCAATATCAAAAACACAAATCAAAATTTGTTTCAAAAACACAAATAAAAAACTATCACTGCCGATCTCAACCCCCCCCCATGTAAAAAACACAAACCAATCACCGGCACCACCAACATCGACGGCACCATCGACACACCGCCTTCAAACACCGGCACCACGGGCATCGACGGGCACCACCGGCAATCAAACGAATTAACGGGCACCACCCAATGTCAAAACCATAAACCAATCACCGGCACCACTGGTGTTTTTGGGGGGTCGCCGGTGTAGGGTGTGGTGCCGGTAACTTGATCTGTGTACTCAGATGAAGATGAAGATGATGAACATTTGATTTTGATTTCTTGAGATGATTGTGGGTGAACGATGATGAGAGATCAGGGGTTTCAAGAGAGAGAGATGAGAGATGAATGAATGAATTAGATTTGTGATGTCTTTAAAAGAAAGAGACAGATGACAGAGACATATATGACAATGTGTGGAAATGACTATAATACCCTTTATGTTGGCATATTCTGATTGGTTGAGAGTGGTTCCGCGGTTCTTACAACTGGAGGTTGTTTTCATTTTAACGCTCCCCTATATATATATATATATATATATATATATATATATAGAGGGTAAGGATAGTGTAAAAAGGGCCTAAAGTGTGAGAAGTGTATCATAACACTATATATAATACTATATAACACCATATAAACACCGTATAACAATATGTAACACCATATAATACCATATAACACTATGTAACACTATATATCATTATATAACAAATATAACACTATACGTCTATCATAGGCATGCTATCAGACAACCTATAGTGTTATATTTGTTATATAATGATATATAGTGTTACAAAGTGTTATATGGTATTATATGGTGTTACATATTGTTATACGGTGTTTATATGGTGTTATATAGTATTATATATAGTGTTATAATACACTTCTCACACTTTGAGGACTTATTACAGGATCCTCTACCTATATATATATATTACTTAAAAATAAGCACGTAATAAAATAATTTTTTTTGAGTTTTAGAATAGTATCGTGTGTTGCGGCGTCATCAAAACGTAAAGTAACTCCTTAAAAATAAGCACGTAAGAAAATAATGTTTTGTTTAAGTTTTTAGAATAGTATCGTGCATTGCGACGTCATCGAAACATATAGTAACTCGAATTTATGCCACCTAGTGAACATGTATTATATTTGACTCGACTCGTTTACGAACATATGTCAAAATGTAGGCCAACCGAAGATGTACCTAAAAATAAATACGAAAACGTATATATATTATATTTAACACATGTACATAAATAGCACGTAAAACTTGAGAGGGTCAAAGTGAAATTTAACCAAGTTTTTAAAAAGATAAGAAGTGTAATTGTTAATGCTAATTTAAAGGTGTAATTTCGCACAATATTTTCCTATTTGTTGAAATCTATTTGCCATATTAAGTCTTAGAGCATCAAATATGGGATCAACAACTTTTTAATGCACAAACTTTTTAAATTTTTAGTTATGTTCATTTTGGTCATTTTATTAAAAGCTCCAGATACTCTACCAAACACCAAATATATCTAAAAAGCTACAGCTACTAGCTACCAGCTACAGCTACCAGCTTCCAACCACTAGCTACCAGCTACTTTTGCCAAACATACCCTATTCATAACAAACTAACTCTCTCTCTCTATGTGGTGGGGATAGGGTATGATTGAATTAAGTTTACGTTAGTAAATAGATATTAATAGATTTACATATGTTATTAAGTTTATGTAAATAGATTTCCATGAGAATAGGGTATGATTGAATTAAGTGATGATCATACGTGTTAAGGAAGTTAAACATTATGTTTGTCAAGGGTAAGGGTGGTTTAATAAATTAAATTAATCATAAAGAGATTTGTTAAAGATAGATTCACAGCATGTCTTAGCTTTATAAAGAATGGTTGTAAATAAATTCTTAAAATGAACAAATGAGTTACATTTTGGAAAGATTATTCCTTTTTAATGGTGCTAGGTTAGTTTGCGCTATTGCAAAATGGATGTGGGTGATTATCAATATTAGAAATGCACATGCGTATCTATATGTATGAACATGATATAACGTGTTTTTGGTTCAATGCTTTGAATACATTTTCCTTTTCATCTATCATACCTACACTACCATTACCTCCTATTATCCATAACACACTACCATTACCAATATGTATAATATTTTTCACTTTATGCACATGTACATCAACACCTTTCATACCATAGCAAACAACATGTTACATCATAAATTGACAAATATACCAAACCATCAACCACTAGATATAACTAACTAAAAAAATGTATATGGGCCTACTTAATCATTCAAAATCACAAACCTTTTGTACCAAAACACATTATATCATTGTTCATACATATAGATGTACATGTGCATTTTTAATATTGCTAATGTAAAAAGTAGTGTATTACAGATGGTAATGTAAATGAAAGTGCAATTGTATAATACTGGTAATGTATTACGTAATTTGTCAAAGAAATGAAACATATGCACATGTGCATCCATAATTGTTACTTGAATTTTTTTATCAACGAATTATAGCGATTTAAAAAAATAATATTAATTTTTTTGTGTGTGTTTTTAGGTGTTTTTTAGGTATTTTTTTGTGTTTACATTGGTTCTCGCAATAAGAGTGGTTCTCAAATGAACCCTACCATATATATATATATATATATATATATATATATATATATATATAGGGTAAGGTTATTGTAAAAAAGGTTAAAAGTGTGAGAAGTGTGAGAAATATTGTGGAGGTGACATGTTTCCTCAATCTAAATTAGTTCAAATGGGTAAACAAGTAATTTTATCATTGATTCAAAACCTTCCATAATGGCCACATTATTTATAGGAACAAGATTTTTTTAAAAGATCTCTATAAAAACACTACGAATAACACAACAACCACCATTCAGCACGTATATAACACCATTCAATAATTACATAACACCATTCAATAAGTATATAACACCATTCAATAAGTATATAACACCATTTTAAAGATCTCTATAAAAACACTACGAATAACACTGCAAAATCACAATTCAACACATATATAACACCATTCAATAATTATATAACACCATTCAATAAGTGTATAACATCATTCAATAATTATATAACACCATTCAATAAGTATATAACACCATTCAATAAGTATATAACACTATTAAAGACACTACCCCCATTTCCAGAATGTGTTCTTAGTATAATGTTCATAGTATGGTTATCGTACATGGTGTTTTAAACCTGCATGCATGGTGTTTTACATCTGCTTGCTAGTAGATGTTCCAGATTCCATATGTTAAAACACCATGGTATTTTAAACCTACATTCCAGTAGATGTTCTTCGCATGTTCATCGTATAGTGTTTTACACCTGCATTCCAGTATGTGTTTAAAACACCACGCTTTGAATCATAATACAATTAAAACACCACTTTATGAACATAGACAAAACATCATGGACTAAACATCTGATTGAAACATATTTTTTTCTCTATATAAGTATAGCAATATGGTACTCATATTAAAGATAAAAAATGCTCGGTATTATGGTGTAATTTAAAAAAAAATATATGTATAAAAAAGTTATTGACGTTTAAAAAAGATGGGGGAAGTTGCATCTGCATTAATGTTCGTTTCTTAATTTAAAAATGCTAAATTTACCTGGATACCTTTAATCTAGACATTTAATATGTTTAATAGTAAACATTTTTTACAATTTTGCCATTATGATCTCAACCATTAGATCAAAGATCTACTAGTGTAGATTCTTTCTTACCTTTCTCATAAAAAACCCTTTTTTACAGGAACCTCTACATATACATATATATATATATATATATATATATATATATATATATATATATATATATATATATATATATATATAGTAGGGATATGGTAAAAAGTGTTTAAAATGTGAGAAGGGTAAGAAGTGTTTTAAACCATTGGATATTTGATCTAATGGTTGAGATCAATAGGGTATAAAAATGTAAATTGTGTTTTAATTAGAGGGATCTTATGTAAAATTGAAGGGCAATAGTGTCTTTTTCAATGTTTCAAATATGGTAACCGTATCCTACACAACCAAAAACACCTACATTCACTCATTTTTCCTTAAATATCGGAATTAATAACCAAGATCTAAATCGGAAGCCTCTTTGTTTTATATAAGATTCAAGGCGTGGTGTTTTACGTTTAGAAGAAATGTAATCAGATTCATGGCGTGGTGTTTTAAAACATCTTGATAAATTGACTATGATTCAAGTCATGGTGTTTATCTGGAATCCAGAAAACACCATGACTTGAATCATAGTGTTCTATCTGGAGACATTGTTCAATACAAAACATGACTATGATTCAATATAAAACATTCCCAGATTTTAAAACACCATGACTATGATTCAAGTCATGGTGTTTTATCTGGACAATCAACACAAAACATTCCCAGTTTTTAAAACACCATGACTATGATTCAAGTCATGGTGTTTTATCTGGAGACATTGTTCATGGCGTGGTGTTTTAAACATCTGGAGACATTGTTCATGGCGTGGTGTTTTAAAACATCTGGACACATTGACTATGATTCAAGTCATGGTGTTGTATCTGGAATTCAAGTCAGATAAAACACCATGACTTGAATCATAGTCAATGTCTCCAGATGTTTAAAACACCACGCCATGAACAATGTCTCCAGATAAAACACCATGACTTGAATCATAGTCAATGTCTCCATATGTTTAAAACACCACGCCATGAACAATGTATCCAGATGTTTAAAACATCACGCCATGAACAATGTATGATTAAAAGACGTTGCGATTAAAAGATGAAGAAGAAGATAAACAATCAGATATATAAAATCGTAAAAACAAATATGTTTCCTAAAATTTCTCCTAATTCAGAATTCGATTCAATCCCTATAAAAACTCATCGCCAGTTTTTTTTGGCAGTTATATTGGAAATCAATTAAATGATAAGAATGTGAAATTACTAATATACCCTTTTGAATTAATTAGGATAAAGGACACTTGTCATTCCCAAATTATTTCTCACACTTCTCACAAAAGTTCCACTTTGTACAGGATCCTCTACCTATATATATATATATATATATATATATATATGGAGCCGCTAAAATAGAAACCACCTCTAGTTGTAAGAACCGCGAGAACCACTCTCAACCAATCAAATTACGCCAACTAAAAGGGTATTTTGGTCTTTTACCCCATATGTCAAATCCCCCTTCTCTCTCTTCAATTAATGCCCCATAGATTTTATCTCTCCTCTTTTTTTATCTCCTTAAAATTATATCTCTCTCTCTCACTTTTCAAAATGCAGACATTTCTTCATTCAACTTTTTTGAAATCTCTCTGATCATCATCTTCATCGGTGAGAGACACCCACACCGGCGCCACCCATTTCTCCGGCGACATGAAACACCCCTGAAACCCTTGATCAAACACTCATGGGAGGAGCCGGAGCCTCACCGGCCTCCTTCTTGCTTCCTAGACAACATCAAACCCCCCTGAAACCCTTGATTTTTCCGACAATGGTGCGTGGCTGAGGCTCGAGGGGGTTTTCCGGCATGATGCAAAAACAGGGGCTGACGGTTCTCATCTCCTCACTTCGAAGTGTTCACCGCCATCTCCGGCCTCCATCTCCTCCCGCCGCCCCCTTTTGCGACCAGTGTTTGGTGGTGGTTGCGTTGGGTTTGGTGGCGGACCCCTAGGCGGTGGTGGTGGTTTCTGTTCTTGATTTTGTTTGGTGGGTGTTTGATTTCTTGTGGGGTCTCTCTCTCTAGAAATGGTAGGTGTTGATTTATTGTGGGTCTCTCTCTCTAGAAATGGTGATTTCTTGTGGGTGTTTTTGATGATGCTGGTTTTTTTGATTTATTTTGTTCTTGATTTTGTTTGGTGGGTGTTGATTTATTCTGTTCTAGAAATGGTGGGTGTTGATCTATTCTGTTCTTGATTTTGTTTGTTGGGTGTTGATTTCTTGTGGGTTTCTCTCTCTAGAAATGGTGTTTTCTTGTGGATGTTTTCGATGATGCTGGTTATTTTCATGTATACGACTGATTTTTTGATGATGCTAGTTCTTTTGATGTTTACGGCCGATTTTTTTATGATGCTGGTTATTTTGATGTTTACGACTGATTTTTCGATGATGTTGGTTATTTGATCGGTTGGATTTGGGTGGCGATGATGAAAAAAATAGATTTTGATGACGATGGCGCGACAACGATGGCAGAGGGTAGGTTTGTGAACCTGCAACCCCACTTTGCAACCTTTTTGATTATCGGAAAATCTGAGCCAAACCCCGTTTTTTTTCGAGATACACTTTGTTTTGATGTTGTTGGTTTTTTATATTTTTTTTCCTAGTCGATGACGATTACAATCTATCTGAGATACCTACCGAGTTTGCGTTTTCTGGGTGCGTTCGTGTTGCGTAAAAAAGTTTTGTAAAAAAAAATGTAAAAAACGTAAAATGTAAACTTTTTAACGTAAAACGTAAAAACGTTAAACGTAAAATGTAAAAAGTTTTACGTAAAACGTTAAAAGGTTTACGCAACACGTAAAAAGTTTTACGTTAGCCGTAAAACGTAAAAACGCAAAAAGCTTACGTAAAACGTAAAAAGTGTTACGTAAAACGTGAAAA